>NC_056726.1:357832347-358129847 GCF_019279795.1 Protopterus annectens | reverse complement strand
GCATAATCTGCCCTTCACAAACCCAAACTGGGTGGGGTCCAGAGTCTGGACATTGTTATGAGTTCCATGATGATATGTTCCATGGATTTGCAGACCAGGCTAGTCAGGCTAATAGGGCGATTGTTCCCGGGGTCCGTGGTGGCACATCCTTTGTGGAGTGGTATAACTGTTGTCGTGCGCCATTTAGCAGGTACAAAGCCTGACATGAGGCTGTGGTTGAACATGGTGCTTAGGTGGGGGGCCAGTTTGTTTTGAAGTTCATGTAGAATGCAGCCTGGGATATTATCCGGTCCCATGGATGCTGTGTTCTTGACTTTGGAATGCGCAGTTTTTACCTGCTCAGTTGTGATTGCGGGGGCACTGCATTCTTCCAGTATGGATATGGCCCCTTTGGTGGGTGAGGGTGGGGTAAAGTTGGCACTGAACTGAACCTATCAGCCAGGATTTTGGTGATATCAGTTGGTTCCGTAATTTTCGTGCCATTGTGCTGCAGCTCAGAGCAGATCTGGGTGTTGCCACTGAGATTCTTGACAGATCTGTAGAGTGCTTTCTGATTGTCTTTAAGAGTCAGTGGCCATCTTGTTTTCATAGCTGGCTTTGGAAGATTTTATGAGGCTTTATGCTGAGGCTGACTAGGGAACTTTTCCTCTCATGGGATTTTACTCTCTTTTGCAACAGTTTCTTCCTTCTGTTATATAGTTTGTTTATAGCATGGGACCACCAGATTGGCTTCCTTTTTTTGAAGGACAGTGTCTTGGTTCTGCTAGGAATAGCATGATCCATGCACTTGTGTAAGTGCATATAGAGTGCATTTGTATAAGATTTGGCAGTCTTTACTGCATTGTCTATTTGCATGGGTGTAGTGAAGTTTGCCACTTCCATCTTAAGGAGCATAAAGTTGGCTTTGGAGAATTTTTTTACAGTCGTTTCCTTAATGGGGGGTGGGGGCGAGATGTGGATATCTATGGTGATTAGCTTATGGTCTGATCTGACCAACGAGGAGTTGACTTCAGGTGTGGAACAACAGTCACTCATGTTGGTAATAACTAGGTCTAGGATATTATTTCACCTGGTGGGGCTGTGGATAAGTTGATCCAAGGCACTGGAGTCTATGAATTCTAGAAAGCGTTGAGTGAAGGGGTTGGTACATGAGTAGTTTTCCCAGTTAATGGTGGGGTAGTTGAAATCCCCCATTATTAGGGTGTTTGTTTGAACCCTAATATTTTCCAGTTTATCAAGAAAAGAGGAGTGGGAATCTTGGGGCATGGTGGGGGATCTTTAGCAAGCTACAATATGGATTGCGGTTTTGCCCAGAGTTAGTTGCACCTGGATAATTTTGGATGCATTATGTTGGGCAACTAGCCTGGAGGTGTGGATATCTTTAATGAATATGGACACACCTCCACCCTTGTTGTTACTGTCCTGGGTAGATGGCCGAAAGGTATGATATGAGTTGTATCCTGGTAATGCAGGGCTGCTCTCTGGAGCTTTGAACCAGGTTTCAGTCACTGCACAGATATTGATGTTCTCCACTTTAAGGAGTGCCTCGAGTGAGTGCATTTTAAGGTTTAGACTTCTAGCATTGAGTAGCATTACCCTCAGTTGTTGCTTGCTGTAACTGTTTATGGTGATGGGTTTGTCTTTTGAACCTAGCCTAAAAAATCCACTGTAAGGGAGACGAGCCTTAGCCAGCATCCGGAATCCTAGGAGCGACAAGTGCAAGGCCGTCTTTGGCAAAACATCATGGCCTGTCGACCATGTCATCCCAGGCAGACAGATACTGGTCTCCATAGAATGACACCAGAAGCTTAGCCAATTGTTGAAGTTAATCATTTTGTCTTTGTACTGTGGTATCATTCTGGGTGAAGGTAGGATGCTACTCAGGGCTAGGGTCATACATGCCTGGATTACAAGATCAGAGAGCTCCTTCATGTAGTCCAGGGAGGTATATCTCAGGTCATTCACACCAACATGGACAATGACTGAGTCATATTTGTACTTGTTGTGGAGTGACCTGAGTGCATAGGTTATGTGGCAGATCCTGGCACTCGGCAGGCATCTAACAGTAACCTTCTCCTTGTCTATTCTGGTGAGTGGGACATCAGTGTGCCTGACTATAGAATCTCCTGTAACTAATGCGATATGACCCCTCTTCTTGTGATACCCTGAGGCTTTTGAGGTTTATCGTGGATTGGCATCACACTTCTGCTCAAATACGCCTTGGTGCATTTCTGGTAAAAAGCTGCAGGAGACCTGGGTCATCCACCACATGGCAAAGGTTACTGAGAATGCTATTTTGGAGAATCTACTCTAATGTGAACACTAGCTGCCTTAGTTTCATGTGTTTGCTGTTAATTGCTCAAATAATGCTATACTTGTTCTTGACAGTAAATTGTTTAAAAAAAATTTTTTTTTTTTTGCAGGGTGGCCTGCCCTTGAATCTCCCCAAATATGTGTGTGGGTGGGTGCCTGCACAACCCCAGTCTTTAACTGTATACTGCCTCTGAGTTTGCATAGACTCAGAGATAGTATATTTATAGAAGCAGCCTGTGCATTCCAGAAGCTTGCCCAGGAATACAGAGACAAGCTTTCAGGTGCGAGCAGGTGAGCCAGGAGCAGTAGTAAGTGCAAGACGACCTGTCTTGGAATCCTGGAGGCATTCTAACACTACTCTTTCAGCCCTCAAGAAGACACTTGCCCTTTTGCAATCCCAACTGAGTGGAGCAAGTTCCTTATCAAGCTTTATCTGTTTGGTTCAGCATAGATCCTTGGGGCTGGAGATTTTGCCAACAAGGATGGAACAGAAGGCATTCGATAAGCATGGTAATAGTTCTTTGCTCTGCTTGAAGCTTTGAGCTATGAAATCCTCAGCTGTCATTTCCAAATTTTAGTGTCTTTTGGGGGCTTTGGCAGTAGAGAAGCTTGAAGACCTCCCTGAGTCTGAGCCTAGAAAGATTTCATTGTGACCCTGTTGATATCTTCTAAGGACTTCCAATAACGCACTGCAGTTTTGACTGTGCTCAGAAACAAGATCCTGGGTCAGAGGCTATTTTAACTAGGATTTCCAGGACTTGGGAGTTGACCTTACAAAGAGAAAGCTGGCCCTGTGCAGGACCTTTATGGCCTCCTTCCCATGGACTTCTTCGGCTGTTCTGTTTCTAGACCAAGTTAATCGCAGAAGACAAAGCCTTCTCACAAGTCTTGTCTCATCCACTGGCTAAGTCTTCTAAAGGGATTACTTTATCAGTTCAGGCGCATCAGTCCTGACTTCATACTGGCCTGTCTGGAGGGAGGAGCAGGATCTCTGAGTTCATCTCAGCTTCTATAACCATCAAAATGACCAGTGGCTTCTGGATGTACTTACTTTTGGGCACAGCCTGGAAGCTAATATGTCCTTCCCCAGACAGAGTCCTAGTGGTGGACCAATTTGTCTCAATGGAATTCCAGGGACAAGTCCAATTTTTTCTCTTCAAAAGGGCCATTGTGTGTTGCTATTGAGAATACAAATGAGGGTTTTACTCCAACTTATTCCTGGACCAATTGGTTTTAACTAATAGGTCCAGTTTGCCCAATTTTTTTCAATAGTGATCCTTTAGGTCCCATGTATGTGCTTTGTAATGGTGCTTAGATAGGGCTGCTGGATGTGAGGGATACATTATAGCACATCCTTGTTTTGGCTGTGGATGGACATCATGGCTAGTATAAAGTGTGTCTATATGGACTTTTCTTAGAACCCATAGTTTTTACCTAATAGTTGGTTGTAGTGACCCAGCCTTTGCAGAAAACGGCTTTCAAGTTTTTCTTCTGCCTGGATTGCTAGATCTTGGCAGTCCCATTTTAAAGATTTCCTAAGAGCATCCCTGTTTTGGATGTCCCTGTGACTACTGTTCCTATAAATTGAAAGATGTTCTGTCTTACCCTTTTCAGGGGCTAGCTTCAGTAGACAAGGAGCTAGACATTCTCCATTGTTCATCCTTCTTCAAGAAATTATGGCTTTTGGTGCCTGAATAAATTTAGAGCACAGTCTAGGCTCAGATTCTGCTATGCCTGCTGTCCTGATGTCTAACACTCTTGCCATGGTGTCATTTGCATATCTGAGGATTGGATACTGCAGTGAACTCTGAGGTGTTAGTGGTTTCAGAGCCACCACAGACCCAGGGAACTTATTCCGCTGTCAAGCACCTTGCTTGCTAGATCATGGAGTGGTAAGATGAACCATTAGCATTTGGTAGACCTTCTGTTCCTGTAGCTGAAGTCCATCATAGATTCTGGGAGTGAGTAATTCACTAATGAAGTGGTGAACCCAATTTGATTACACATTACTAGGAGCTGTGAAATGTGTACTAGCCCTAATGACCTTTAGACAAACCGTTTTCAAGGACATCTCCTTATTTGGTAAGATGACTAGTCATTATTTGGTATCTAAACAAACAAGGGGGCATGGTCTATACCCTCTCTGTGGAGAAGTGATGCACATTTGGTGGTAGGTCCTAGATGGGGTTCATTACTATCTCATCTAGTCTCATGCTCTGGGAAGTAAGCATGGTCACGTCTCTGAAATGCTTCTCCAGTCCTCTTTTGGATTTGTGGATTCAGAGGCCATGTCTGGTTTTGTCTTCTGGAAGTGGGACACTGAAGTGAGATTGTTCATCACTTAGGAGAATACTGTCCTGTGATAGTCTGCTTACTGCAGCAGGGCAAGAGGAGGTGACAGTGTATGCATTCACCATCCTATGGCATGAGATATTCTAATACTCCTTCACATTGGTACTGTGCCTCATCATTAAGTTCAGGGGAAATAAGAATGTTATTAATTATTGCTGCTTCTTGGTGTCTGGAAGTACAGGATACTGTTGCATGCCTAGTCTAGGATATCTTCCACAGCAGGAGAGATCTATCTCATCCTCGGGGCCTGGCCACTGATGTAGGCCCCCTGATCCCCCAAATACCTCTTGATTGGGGTACTGGAGGTTATTGAGGCTTCTAGTTAGCATTCTGTGATCAAATACCTGTAGCAGGTAATTAGGTTCCAAGTTAAATACTAGGCTAAGTACCCTTGTGTATCATTTTAAGCCTAGCCATTTTCCCTTGGTGAGAAACATTATGCCAACCCCCCCCCCCCCCAGCTACTGAAGAAGCTACTTCCCTGTCTGACTCTGAATTTTGTGGTAAACGTTTCTGTTCATTATTCAGTGCACTTAAGTAGTCTGCTGTGACATCATGGCATGTGGCAGCAACAGACAAGTACTCTTAATTCTAGGTCTTACAAAAAAAAAAAAGTTGCCAGACTCTTATGGATGGTAAGGATGCTCTCAACCATCAGACCTGTAAAGAAAAGTCCTCTAGCAGTTGAATTTGTATTGTAAAACAACTATTTAGCATAGTTTGCTTTACATATATTTGATGTGTTGGCATCTTGTTTTTTCTTTGCCATCAGCTTCTCTGCCTGCACCCAACTGAACCATTTGTTACATGGAGCATTAGTCAGGCATCCTAAGTTGAGGCAAGAGCCAAGTGCCCATGTATTCTTGGCTAAAAAGCCCTGTTGAGCCCTTCATTTCCTTGTGGTGAGAGTTGGGTTGTTGGGAGCAGGTCAACTCTTAGTTTTTTGCCACCACCCTCCTCACCCCCAAACTACTGTCAGATGACTCCGAGTGCCCTTCCTTATTCACTGGGTCTACTGAACCTGACAGACCTCTCTGGGACTTTCTCCGACTCATATTCAAGGCCGATGGGGAATGTGAAGCACTTCGGGGAGAGCATCACATACATAGTATTCAGCTGTACAGCTGTATTTTTTGTGTTTGCCCTAGTTAAGCACCTCCCACAATATGTATGTGTGCAGTCCTGGAAGGACATGCTGTGGATATGATGGCATATCATCCCATTTCTGTTTTGACTTAGCCAGTGTTCCTGCCCCAGTTATGGGCAACACCCCTCCCCCAACCTGCACACTTCGACTTCCACCATAGATCAATGGTGAGCTGCTCTTATGTGTACACCACCTCCCCAGGATGGGCAATCCCCAGCCTCCCTTATCAGCACGTCAAACACATGAGCTGCTAATTAAATCCAGGTTACCCAGGCTGTTGTCATGAGTTTATTCACTTCCACTAGCAGGGAGCAGCCCAGCTTGCTGGTTCTTTAGAGTATCCTACCTTTCTCTATTTGAGCACCCCCCCCCCCCCATCAATAGCTTTTAGAACTTAGCAGGCAGTGTGCTGAGGCTCCCCTGCACATGCACTTGGCACATGCTCATAAGTTCTAAATGGGCGGAATACCTAGTACTCTGGCAAGTGTTGTTAAGTGCTTGAGTCATGAATCAAACTGAGGTCACCTGAGCCATAGTTAGGACTTTATCCTTGTATGTCACTGGAGCTGGCATCTTGTTAATATCCTAATTGAACATTATATGCATTACTTTAAATTAAAGACTTTTTTGGAATATGCTCAAATTCCTGATTGTGTTCATTTTAAAATTATTTTGATGCTAGCTGATCAGCTACATAAAGAGAGGTATGATAGTTTATGTATCACATTATGTGCAGTCTGTCTGATTGTCATATCCTTTGTTTCTCTTTTTTTAATTAGGGATAAGAGGGACTTTGTGTCTGCTGGTGCAGCAGCTGGGGTCGCAGCTGCCTTTGGGGCCCCAATCGGTGGTACACTCTTCAGTCTGGAAGAAGGATCATCTTTCTGGAATCAGGCACTTACATGGAAAGTGGTAAGGAGGATATTACTAAAAACAAAGAGAAAAATATAATAATTAAGTTGTTAATAGTATTACAAATGTAAGCAGAAACTCTAAAATGCAGCTTAATTTATTCTGATATAAGAGGAATGACTTGAAGCTTAGACTTGCAGCATGTCTGCATTCTCTCTAGTCTGAGTATTCATGCTTATGTTTATCTCTCTTGACAAATGTTCTCAGCTTGTATATTAAAACGCCGTGCATCATGTTGCCTTGGTGATAGTGTACAGGCCCACACCTTCTTTTTGCATGCAGAATAAATAAACGCATCCAAGAGCAATCTGTGTTTGTGACTGGAGACTATGTACCCATGGTAAAGGTAATTTGACAGTCGTGTTTTTGTTATATTTTTGTATGATTCTTTTATTGTACTATTCTCATGTGTTTACTGGCTTGAGGGCACAGATTTGATCTGAAGCACATACTTTTCATCCTGTGGCCCAATCTGGGTTCAGCCATATATTAAAACCTGCCTGACTGCCCTGGATCCATTATTCTTCAAATTACGAGATTCTCTAAAGCTAGGAATGGACCATTACTGACCAACAACTTCATAGAAATGGCAGTACCTGACTGAACTAAACCCAGGCCTAGTCAGAAAAACAAATCACCCCAGTGGGCCCCTGGCTTAAATAAGACTGTACAACAGTGGGAAGAAATTCCTGTCTAGAAGTAAGTGGAAGGGAGCAGAGCAGAGAAAAAAATCCTTCCTTGATCTCAACAGGCAACTGAGGGAACTAGTCAAGTGATCAAAAGCTAAATACAAGACTAAAATAGCCTCCCAAGCAATGGATAACCACAAAGCATTTTTTAGTTATGTCCAAAATCTTAAGGGAAGCACTCAATAATGTGCTGAATTAGCTGTAGATGCCACTACCTATACTCGGTCAGATGAAACAGCAAACCTGCTGGCCGATAAATTCAGCTCAGTTTTCACCCCTTCATCACCTCTGGTCATTCCCCATAAAACACTCCTTACCATTCCTTTGTCTGTTATCACAAAAGAACAAGTCATCACAGCACTATCTGAAGCCAGAAAGGCAGCATCAGTGGACCCTGACAGAATTCCAGATTGCCTATTAAATAGCTTGAAACATGACATAGCAGACCCACTTGGATCTCAATTTAACCACAGTCTCTAGACAGGCTTTGCCCCAGTAGAGTGGAGGAAGCAACAGTTATCCCTCTACACAAAGGGGGACCATCAACTGACCCAGGAAACTACTGAGTCTGACCCATAAATCTAACTAGCCCTCATATGCAAGGCTATGGAAAAGATAATCATGGACCTGATTAACAATGACATAGGGCATCTCCAGACCCAACCCAGTTTGACTTTAAGGGCAGATCCTTCCTGCTTAGTCTGGTGGACTTTTATGAGAAGGTCACCAAGAGCATGGATGAGGGTAAGACAAGTGCATACCACCTACCTTGACCTGGCCAAGGCATTTGGCACAGTATCACTGTCTAGTATTATAGGTAAACACACAAAATTGGGCATAAACCTCCATGTCACCAGATGGATAATGAATGTCACCAGATGGATAATGAAATGTCTCAAGGATAGGACCTATGTTGTTAGACTGGGAGAATCAACATCCAGCAAGACACCAGTCACCAGTTGAATAACACAGGGCTCAGTGCTGGCTCCCTCCTGTTTGAAATAATGCTTCTCAGATATCGAGGCAAATGTATATGACCTTGAGCTAACCAAGTTTGCTGATGACTGCAACTTGGGGGCAATCATTGACTCCCAAAACAATGCTGATATCCTCCAGAAATGTCTGAGGCAGACTAATGTTTGGTGTCAGAGTCACGGCCTCAAACTAAATGAAAACAAGTGCATAATAGTACCCTTTGGGAGATCAAATACCCCTACAGATTACAACATTGATAGCACCTCCCCCCCAAGAGTGGACCCAGTGGTGAGAGTTCTGGGTACTCTGAACTTTGACCATCATGTGTCCATGGTCGTGAGGAAATCCATCTATGTGGCTAAGCTTATAAGTAAGGGCATGGCACCCAAATATAAGAATGTTATAGTATCACTTCCTGTCATCAGATCAATAATAGAGTACAGTGCACACACCGGCATGTACCTCTCTAGGCACCTGCTACAGTTGGAGTATCCTCAGTGGATTCTTGCTAAAAATATACAGGGTATAGCAACATGTCATATGTGAATCGATACCTATCACTGTATTCGGTTTCCTACCGATTACTGAGAAGATGATCTGTGTCTGACCTACAAAGCAGTCTCTAACCCAGCCCTGATGGAAATGTTGCATATTCACAAAAGTAACTGCATGAAAACTACCAGCTGCAAAGATCCATACCTGACCTCTGACATTAATAAATCATGCTGGAGAGTCAGATACATGTCCCAGAGATTGCTCCTCCTCTGGAATAGGCTTCCTATTCACATGAAGTAGAACCCTTCCCTGACAGTGGATGGCAAATCCCAGATTCACTCCTGGGGTGACACCCATGTCCCTTATTGACAGAGACAGCCTGTAAAAATAGTAAAAACCCTGCGTGCTGACCCTTGTTGTTCTTCCCCTAAGGGTAGAAAATTGGGTAAAATTATCTAGGCTTCTAAGGGCTGTTGAGACCTTAGCCTAGTAATTTCCTATGAACCTATGAATAACTCCTCTCTGTTCACAAAGCTATTGGAGTGGTCTGTAGTTATACCATGCTGCTAAGGGCTGAAACTCCTTACCTGTATCCATCAGGTCAGTACCCTCCCTCAAATCCTTTAAAACAATTCTGAAAGACTTCTTAGCCAAAATGTGGCTCTGCTGTTGCTCAATGCCAGGATAAACTACATTCCTAAATATGAAGGAAGTACCTGTTCATACCTTACACCACCTTCATTTCTTAAATCTATTTCACTTCCTGAATCTCTTTCTAAATATGCCTTTAACCCTGTTTTTTTTCTTTCACTTCATATTGCAGTTCTTATTTGTATTATACTAACTTACCTTTATTTTTCTCTATGAAGTGGCTAAAATGTTTCTAAATGTTAATTCTTGTCATATAACTTGTATCTGTTCTTAACCAATGTTTTCATATTATATTTAATTTGGTATAAATCTTTAAACTGTAGATGTTTTTGTATTATTTCTGAAGACTAAAATTGTTGTTCTTATGATGTTTTTGTAATACTTTGGAGCTTTTCTTCCTGGGCTTCTGCTGAAAATTGGCACCTAGCCAGTAGGATCTTCCTGGTAATCAAATGTCAGTAAATAAAATAAAGATATCCTTCATGTATCTGTGTGTCTCACATTTTTGTTAGTGTTGGTAATGTCCTTCTGACTACCTTTTTTGCTGTGTTTTTTTTCTTGTATCCTTAATTAAAAGCAAGCAAACATTTGTTGATATTTGGATCTGTTGAAAACATACAGGTGGGCTTTTCATTCTGGTGCTTTGACTTAAAAAATGTGAATCCTGTCTGCATGTATCCTATTGTTTTTGTTTTGTTACTGTATTGCTAATACTGTGCACATTTCACTGCAGTACTGACCAACATGCCTTAGAATTCAGTTGAGATCATTCCATCTTTGGTGGGTTATAACCAAGTACTGATTTTTTATACCATTTTATTAACCAGTTTAATTTCTTCAAGTCTTTTGGGTTTCTAATACCATGACAGGAATGGACCCCATTCCCAAGTCAAAGTATGATTAAATTTCATAAAATTAGTAATGTTTCAGTCTTTGATGTTAAGAAGTGCTCTTCATAACACCCACAATGTGCCCAGAATTGACTCATTATGCAATTCATATGGGCTACTCCATTTTTCTTGTAAGATTTTTGTCCACAGTAGAAGAACTTATGATTTTCTGATGTAAACTGACTCCTTCCTATCTGTTTTATTTCATTATTTTCCAGCATGCTGCTGTTTATTGTCGTCATCTTATATATCACCACATCAAGCTTACCTTGTTCATTGTTCTTACTTTCCAAGTTCCAATGATGTACAGTTCTTTGCTACAGTACACTTTGCTTTCACCTTTGAGCACTTCAGCAAAGGGGCATCCCCTCATATTTAATCCATTTATGTCATAACCTTTCACACTACATAGACTTTACTTGTGCTTTTCTTCATTAGTATGGTGGACACCTTTGAACCGAAGAGAACACCTTCCAGTGTCATTTTTGACATGTCCTTGGTTGCTTTTGTCCACAGGGTTTTCTTGCCAAAAATATTGGTGTAAGTTGACATTGTCTGCTGCACTGGGCCATATTTAGACTGTTCTTTCTACCATGGCCTACTTATAATGTTTGGGCCTAGCGTAACAGTGACAAGGTAACTGCCCAGAATGATCTCAGTCAGACTTCATGGCAAGACACTCAGTATCACAGTGATATTTGTTTAAGCTTCAACTACAGATGCTGAAAAAGATGAAGTTTTATGAGGACTTGCAACACATTGTCAGTCTCCGGGCCAACTAGATACAAGCTCAACAGTTCCCATATGAATGTGCAGTAGGGGTGAAGAACAGATTTAAGGGACTGGGCTTTGTGGATAGTGTGCCTGTGGACAGAAGTCCATGATATTATATAAAAGATGGCCAAAAATATTCAGATCAGAAAGTAGATTAAGAAAACAAAATGCTCTCTGTGGTGGCTTTGGAAGTGACAGAAGAAAGGACAGTAAACTGCAGTGGAGCTTTGGCAACATATGCCAAACCAAATGGAGAGTCTCAGAGAGTAGCAAGCATAATGAGCAGTACAAAGAACAGAACGATGATAGAAGAATGGGAAAGACAAGACATTTGCTCAGAAGGGTAGGCAATATTAAAGGAAACTTCCAGCTAAAAATGGTGTAATAAAAGACAAATGTGGGAGGGACATAGCAGAAGCAAAACATATTAGTAAGGTAGTAAGAATATACAGAAGGAGGACCCTAACAATACAGATAAAATAGATGCTAAGTTTTCGATCTAGAGACAGACATCCTGCAGAGTGAAGTTAAATGGGTCCTAGGAAGCCTTGCTAATAACGAGGCTGCTGGAAGGAATGGAATTCCAGCTGAACTGTTTAAAATTGTGCATAATAATATTTTTACAGTGCTACTCTTAAATTGCCAACAGGTTTGGAAAGTACAAAAGCGGCCTTTGTATTGGAGAAAGCCAGTTTGTACTCCACTCTCACAAAGTGTACATTAAAGAGTGCTGAAGTTATCAAGCATTTGTGCCTCTTTCACATGCGATGGTGCTGAAGGCCCTGCAAGCTAAACTCTGGTATTTATGTGAACCAAGAACTGCCAGAAATACAAGCTAGTTTTAGAAGGGGACATGGCACAGAGATCAAGTTGCTAATGCATGCTAGGTAGAGAAAGCCAGGGAGTGCCAGAAAAAATAAGCATTTCTACTTTATTGACATAAAAAATTATGGCAAATTCTTAGAGAAATGGGGATCCCTTATTTGTCTCCTGAAGAACCTATATGCAGACAACTAAGGTGCAGTTAGAATTGAATGTGGAATAATTGACTGCTTCAGGATTGGGAAAGGGATGTGATAGGGCTGTATATTGTTACCCTACTTATTTAATTGATATGTTGAATATATCCTGCAAAATGCTGGCTTAGATGAAACATACTGCAATCAAAGTAGCTTTGAGTAATATTAACAGCTATGTACATGCTGATGATAACATTCTAATGGCTGAAAGTGACAAGGAGAAGAAGAGCCTGTTGATGGAGGAAGTAGAAGTGCAAACCCTAACTTGCTGCTCAGTATCAGAAATACTAAAATTATGTCATATACTTCAGTCAGTTCTTGGCAAACCGATAGGGAAGGAGTGCAGAAAGTGGCAGATTTTATTTTGCTGGCGTCAAGCCTCTCTGTACAAGGTTATTGTTGCCATGAAATTAAAACACACTTGCTTCTTGGTAAGAAAGCTGTGGAAAGTATGGATAAGATGATGTCCTTCCTTGTCACTGTTACAGTATTCCTTACTAAGTTCATACCATGCCAAGGATAGCTAAATGTCCGGCATACCAAAACCTTAACTCTTTCCAGGTGCCTTATCTCGGATGTAAATCCTACATCTAAGGTGTAATGTACATAAGGCATGTGAGCGTCTAATCCTCAGAACTTCTTTGGTGGCAGTTTGAATGTTACTTTTGAATCTGGTCTTTAAATTGTTCATCGCATTGCCTTAGAAAGATGACCCCAGTGGAGTCTCTTCCTTCATTTTTTCCTTTGTTTCTATTATATTTTACTTGTTATCCAGGATGGGAAAATATGAACGTAGCAGGCAGATTCCCCATAAAGATAGACACTAGAAGTGCCTTTTTGTTTAGGTTCTAATAAACTGAATGCTGACCAACCATAAAAATAGAACACAACCCACGACAACAGTTTGAGGAACGACCAAAACCAAGCAAAGAATCTTGTCAGTCATATTTGTTACTGGTTGCTGACAAGATTTTCTGCTTTGTTTTTGGTCGTTCCTCAAACTGTTGTCGTGGGTTGTGTTCTATTTTTATGTTTAGGTTCTACCCCTGACCATATACGGCGTGAAATTTATCAGGCATTTGTGCCAAAGACTCTGCATGGCTGTTTGTCTTCCCTTTCCATATATATGTATGTGTATATATGTATATGTATATATATATATATATATATATATATATATATATATATATATAGAGAGAGAGAGAGAGAAGTAGCGTATGAAACTATTAGCTTAGGGAGAAATGGGCTGTCCAGTGTCTTCCAGACGTCCCTGCACAGTTCCAACACTGTCCTCCTCTGTCACGGGCCAGTTGGAGGCCAACACAAGGGTACCTGTGCTCACATTCACTGAGGCTGTACCTGTATCTGCTGCAGATGAGGAGGGGCAACCACTGCTGATTATTTCAAAGGGTCCTAGGGGGATTCCCCATGCTGTTAAGGATGAAGTTCTTGGTTCTCTTTCCTTTTTTTTCCCCATGATTCCCTTATTACGGTCAGGCAGGGTTTTGAAGTCCCTCAGTTTGTAATGTGGAATTGGACTCTGAGGAAGACTTCTTGGCCTACTTTTTCTCAGATCCATTCCCCTGTTTCCCTTGGTTCTGAGGAAGTGGGTTATTTTTCTCCTGATTCCCACACTAAGGAATTATCTTTTGGGGACATATGTTCACGTGATGGAACATTTAAATGGGCCAGTTCCCAAAGTAATGATATTCAAAGAGGTGCTGTAGGTGCTATAACCTCTTGCAGATTGACTTGCTACAGCTTTTTTGCAGTCTTTCATGTAAGGGATGCCTTCTTAAGACACTTTCTCCTGTGCTTCCCAGCCTACTGACTGTTAGCCTCCTTCTCCAAAGAAGCCTGACAGGTTTTGTAAAGTACCTGAGGCTCAAAAGCTTTTAAGTAAAAGCCTTTCTTCTAACCCTGCAGTGATTTCCTCTAGCTACTTATATAAGCCTTTAATGTCCTCTTCCAAATATTTACCCTTGACAATGACAGTAGGGCTATGGACAGGTATGGGAAAAAAGATGATGTGTGTGCCATATTAGCTTTCAGAGCCATTAACTACCAGACCCATGGTTCTTCTTTCTAAACTTGGGGTTGTTTGGTCTGATATGCCTGACTTGGAAGTTAAGTCTTCTGCCATTTCTGTTTTGAGCTCTGCGTCCCAGGTAGCTCTTTATTCTGTCAAATGCAGTTAGGATACTGCTGATGCCTGTACTAGGACAGCTGCATCAGGGTCTGTTTTGAGGAGGTATTCCTGGATGAGGTTACAATCCCTCCATGAAGACTCTAAGGCTAAGTACTGGATTCAACCATGGGCAATCAGTATTTGTTTGGTTCTGCTACTGCCAAGCTTGACAAGACCTTGCAGGATAAGGGGAGAGGTCATGCAGGACCTTAAGCGGGTCTTCCTTTCTCCTATTCCAAAATTTTATAGGAATTACCCATCTAAATCTTCCTTTGTTCTTGGGAAGAAAAGACAGCCTCCCTGAGATGAGAGATCTTCCAAGAGGGGTAGTGTTGTCGCCTCACAGTTAGACGTTGCCCGTTCGATTCTCAGTTAGAGCGTCTTCTGTGTGGCGACATGAGTGAACGGGCGTTCCTTCATTGAAGGTTGTGCATTAGGCCCAGCAGGCCAGTACGTAAAACTCTACTGCTAATCATTAGTGGACCGAAGTTCCGCTGTGGCGACCTCTAACCGGGAAAAACCGAAAGACACAAAACCCATTTAAATCTTCCTTTGTTCTTGGGAAGAAAAGACAGCCTCCCTGACATAAGAGATCTTCCAAGAGGGTTTTTTCTGATAAGCCTTCTCAGGGTGCTAAGGTTCAAAAGGCTTTTTTTCCTGACAGATGTACCTCTATTTTATATTCAGCTACATCTTTCTCTCGGCCATATTCCTTCCTGTTTCCCTCAGACTGACTCAGTCTTTTCAAGTTTGGCAACAAATCACCACAAATTCCTGGGTGCTTTCCATCATTCAGAAAGGTTATTTCATGGTACATTCCACTCTTTTCAGGCATTCCTCAACCTCATCTTTGCCAACTTCTTTACTTTCCTTTGATCCTATAAGATCTTTTTGTTGCAAAGAACCATTCAACCTGCCCTACCCTCTCAGTAGAATGTTCCTGTATTCCAGGAAGTAGGGTTCTTGGCAGCCCATTCTGGATCTCTCCTTCTCAACACATTTCTAAGTTCCTTGATGCAAGATGTTCTCTCTCCAATTTCTATTTCTTCTGTTGCTTCTTCAGGGATTCCTGGCATCACTATATCCGAAGGATGCCTACCTTCACATTCCTATTCAGCCTCTCTTCAGAAAATGTTTGGGTTTCTCTGATGTTCATCGTGCATACAGCTGCAGTAATCACAGATGGGTTCTCTGCCGTCAGGCGGGTCCTCGGTCGGCCGAAATCCAAAGTCTAGGTCCGGCGTCGGTTGTTGTCGCTATCTTTCCTGACGTCAGTGCGACAGGGGTATATAAGACACAGCCAACGCCATTTTCTTCAGTCTTTTTTGCCGCGCGGTGCCTGAAGCAGAAGCAGTTCGCAAGTGCCGGTCGGCCAGCTCCTGAATTTACGAAAAACTGGAAACCGAAGTCTTCTTTAAAGCTAAGTACCCCGTTGGGGAAACTTTTCTTGCCTCAGACCGATGTCAGACAAAGTTAACAATTGTATTTCTTGTGGGAAGCAAATACCGCATAAGGATTTCCATTCCCTCTGCATACCTTGTTTAGGCCCAGACCACGACGTCTCGGGCTGTCGCTTTTGCGCTACTTTCAATAAACGCACTATTAAGCGTCGGGCGGAGTTCGCCCAACACGTTTTTGGTAAAGCCTTTGATTATAAAATGTCGTCAGAGACTCCGACTACCATTTTGTCCAAAAAACGCAAGGACAAGGACAGACACGTGAGGTCCGCGGTCTCCACCGACACCACGCCAAAACCGGTTACACGTGGTCCGGTTCTCAGCGAGACGCCTGTGCAGCCTCTGACTACCGACGACACTTCTTTGGTGGTGTCTTCTGTAACCGAGACCACAGGTACCTCGGCCCATACCCAGACTACATCCACCGAAGCCACTGTGAGTGTTGAGCCTCCTAATGTGGACAGGTCCACTTCCACCCATGGTGTCTTTAGACCCTCATCTTCCTTTTCCATTAAGGCCTTTACTAAGTCCAAATCAGCCATGCATCCCAAGAGGCCTGTTGCACAGGGCCCATCTCCAGGCCCCATGCCTAAAAAGCAGATGCTAAAAATGGCTGAGGATTTAATTACTCTTATCAGGGGTTCCCAACCCCCTCCAGACAAGAGACCCAGAGTGGAGGAAGATTCTCCCTCTTCTGACCAGGGCTCCATTTTTTCAGAACATTCTGATGTAGAGGAACACTCGTACTCCCCTTTTGAAGATTCTGATGCACAGCAGTCCATTCCTTCTGTATCTCCCCCAGAGGATTTTTCTTTTGGGGAAACCTTGCACACCTTGAGGGAACACTTCCATTGGGAAGGCCAAGACTTTTCTGATTCCAAGAAAAGACTTAGGGAATTTCTTTTGTTACCTCAACACAGACCTCTGGCGATACCTCCTGTCTTGGACATACTTGATGATGTTTACTCAGACGCTTGCCTTAATCCGGATTCCCTGCCTCCTGCCCCAGTCAAGCCTGATAGGTACTACAGAGTTCCTAACTCTCACCAATTTCTTTACAAAAGCCATAATGCTGACCCTGAAACCATTTCTCAAGGCCCCAAGGGAATGAAGGCCTCTACGGCTAAGAATCCACTACCTTCCGAAAGAGAGTCTAGATCCTTACAAAGGTCGGGAAAAAAGGTATATACCTCGGCCACCCTAGCCATGAGGGCCTTAAATTGTCAGTTCCATATGCTTAAATATCAGCAGTTTCTGTTATCACAATTAAGAAATAAAATGTCTCAACCTGAACAACCAGATTTGAAGGAGTTGCAGGATATGATGCATAGTGCAGAACAAGTGGGTAAACACACCTTACAATGTGGCTATGATGCCTTAGAGGCCTCGAGTAGAGCTGCTGTTACAGGATCAGTCATTCGTAGACATGCCTGGCTTAGGGAACAAATCTTGCCTGAGCATGTTAAAGCTAAACTACTAGATGCTCGTTTACAAAAGGATGTACTATTTAGTACTAATGCTGAGGAGATACTACGGAAAATGGAAGAAAAAGCTAAATCTATGCAAACTGTCAAAGTTTTTCTACAGGTTCAACCACCACGTTTTAGCAGAAATTGGCCTTCTAAAAACTGGTCCTTTCCAGCCACGGACAAGCACCAAAGAGGTAGATACAGGTGCACAAGGGGCAGAGGACAATCACAAGGGTCATATAGAGGCAGGCAATGGCAAACTCCAGCACCAAGAGGTGGCGAAGACAGTGCACAACAATACAGGAAATAAACCCAATGACTTCCTCCTTTCCATGCCAAGCAAGTCTCAGCTGGCAGCACCCTTGGGAGGAAAGCTGGCATTATTTACAAGAAATTGGCATATTATCACAACAGACAAATGGATACTGGACATTATAAACAGAGGCTGCAGATTTCACTTTCACACTCTTCCAAAAATGAGAGGCATGCCAAACCTGCCACACAATCAAAGGGCAGAGGCACAAATACAAATTTCAAAGCTCATGGACATGAAAGCTCTTCAAGAGGTACCTACTCACGAACAAGGTCAAGGTTTTTATTCCAGACTATTTCTGGTACCAAGGAAAGGAACCGACTGGAGACCCATTTTGGACTTATCCATCCTAAACACATTTCTACTCGTACCAAAATTCAAGATGCTCACATTACAGCAGCTTCTTCCCATGCTGGGCAAGGAGTTTTGGCTGGTAACATTGGACCTCAAGGAGGCATACCTGCATGTCCCAATCAGACAAAGCTGCAGAAGATACCTCAGATTTCTTGCAGGTTCAGTCCACTATCAATTCTCTGCATTGTCCTTTGGCTTATCTACTGCACCCAGAGTATTCACGAAATGCCTGGCATCAGTAATTGCCTACTGCAGACTTCAAGGGATACAAATTTACCCTTATTTGGATGACTGCCTGATCCAAGCGGACAGCAAGCACATACTTCTGGAACGTTTGGCTTTTGTAACACGGTTATTGAATTCTCTGGGATACACAGTCAACAAAGAGAAATCCAGGCTAACATCATCTCAGAAAATAACTTTCCTGGGTGCCAACTTGGACACAAACACCCAGATGGCCTATCTCATGCCAGAAAAACAGGGGCAACTAACTCAGTACTTCAAAATACTAGCAAATTGTACCAGGCTCACTGCAAAGAAAATCCTGCAGGCTCTGGGCTTCATGGCATCTTGCATTCTTTTAATCCCATGTGCAAAGTTGCACATGAGAAAACTTCAATGGTACCTAAAAAACCTATGGTCTCAACACAGCCACAGTTTGGAAACAATAATACCAATAATCCCATGTTTGCAAAAGGAATTTCTATGGTGGGCCCAAGCATGTCAAACAAACACAGGTCTTCCATTCTGCAAGCCTCAAGCAAATCAAGTCATCACAGCAGACGCCTCGGACTACGCCTGGGGGGCGCACATGACAGACAGGTGCATTCAGGGCAAATGGTCCCAAAAGGAAAAGCACCTTCACATCAATCAAAAATAAATGCTAGCAGTGATAAATGCAATTACAGCTTTCAAGGACCTCCTGCATCCAGGGCAATTATTGATAAGAACAGACAACATTACAGTAATGTGGTACATAAACAAACAAGGAGGAACACATTCATACCCCCTGTGCAGACTAGCCATGTCACTCTGGAACTTGGCTCTGGAATGGCAAATCGAACTTCAAGCACAGTACTTGCCAGGTTTGGAAAACACGCTGGCAGACAATCTAAGCAGAATTATGACAGACCCACACGAATGGAAGTTGCATCCTCAAGTGTTTACAAAGATAATCCAAGCGTGGGGAAGGCCAGACATAGATCTCTTCGCCTCCCACAGGAATCATCAATTGGAAAAGTTCTGTTCAAGGACCTTTCATCCAAAGGCCTGGAGAGTGGACGCCCTTTCTTTCAGTTGGGCAGCATGGACAGTTTACGCTTTCCCACCTTTGCCTCTTCTGCCCAAGGTGCTCTTGAAAGCAAGAGCAGACAGACCGAAGATGATACTGATTGCTCCAGACTGGCCAAGACAACACTGGTACCCACTCCTGAGGAGCCTAACGCATACTCCTCCCTGGTCTCTACCTCTAATGCCTCTTCTACTGACTCAACACAGCTACAAAGCTCTTCACAGTCAGCTGAAAACACTCAATCTCGCTGCATGGAAAATTCCTTAACACCACAACAGACCCTACTCTCCAAAGAGGTGCAGGATGTCATTTTGGAGGCCAGAAGGCCATCTACTAGAAAGGCTTACTCCGCAAAATGGAAACAGTTTTGCTCTTGGAATGAGAAAATAGGCCAGGATCCTAGAAAACTGAATTTGCCTCAGATATTACAGTACCTAGCTGAGCTGTTGAACAGTGGACTTTCATGTTCCTCCATAAAAATTCATGCCTCAGCCATTTCTGCAGAATTCAACACTGATCCACCCTTATTCTCTCACCCACTCTTAAGACAGTTCCTCAGAGGGGCTAAGAATATAAGACCTACAAGGAAACAACCAGTACCAGCCTGGTATCTTAATTACATTCTAGAAAAATTAACATTGCCTCCTTTTGAACCAGCTGCCTCAACAGATTTGCAATATTTGTCCTGGAAAACAGCTTTCCTTCTGGCCATTACCTCAGCTCGTAGGGTTTCGGAACTACAAGCCCTCATGGCTGTGCAGCCCTTTCTCATCTTACATCAGGACAGGGTTTCCCTTCGAACCAACCCGTCATTTATGCCTAAAGTGGTATCCAGGGTAGCTTTAAATCAAGCCATACACTTACCTACTTTTTACCCCAATCCTCAAAATAAAGGGGAAAGACTGCTACACTCCTTAGACATCCATAGACAGCTACGTTATTATTTGGACAGAACAAAGCCTTTCAGGAAATCAGAACAACTTTTTGTGTCCTATGCTGTAGGAGCTCAAGGGAAGCCAGTTACCAAACAGACAATTTCAAAATGGATAGGCCACTGCATACGGTTTTGTTACTCCTTTCATGGAAAATCTGTCCCTACAGGCATCAGATCCCACTCCACCAGGGCCACAGCTACCTCTACAGCCTTCCTCAGAGGAGTTCCTACCAAAGATATTTTGGAGGCAGCCACTTGGAGTTCTGTGCATACCTTCACCAAACACTACCACCTGCATTTATACTCCAAAACTAGAGCAGGCTTTGCCACTGCTGTGTTGCAGGGCATTCTGGCTCATCCCAGTTCCACCTAGTGCCTACCACCCTGTGCGTAGCTTTGGGATTCTACCCATCTGTAATTACTGCAGCTGTATGCACGATGAACATAGTATAGTTTTGTACCTACCATAAATGTAGATGTTAGAGTGCTAATACAGCTGCAGTACAGGTTACCCTCCCTCCTTCCCCTCTTGGTAAAGGCCTAGGGGCTAACCCCTCCTCATACAACCTGACTGGGTTATCCTTCTATGGTATATTTGCTTGCAACTACTGATTTTTGATTATATTGCATTGCATGAATATATATATATATATGTATTGCCTTCCTTCTGGGGGCACCTGACATCTGGGGCAAGAAAGACTGAAGAAAATGGTGTCGGCTGTGTCTTATATACCCCTGTCTCACTGACGTCAGGAAAGAAAGCGACAACAACTGACGCCGGACCTAGACTTTGGAATTCAGCCGACCGAGGACCCGCCTGATGGCAGAGAACCCATCTGTGATTACTGCAGCTGTGTTAGCACTCGAACATCTACATTTATGGTAAGTACAAAACTGTACTTTTTCTCCTTTCATTATCAGTTTTTCTGTTTGCCCTTTGGTCTTTTTACAGCTACAAGAGGTTTTACCGAATATCTGGCCCCGGTGTAGTCTTCTGCAAACTTTAGGGAGTTGAAATCTTCCCTTATTTGGGCAACCTTCTTATTCAAGCCCCCCCTCAGCAGTATCTGTTTCAGGATCTAGAATATACTGTGCTTCTGTTCTACAGTATGGGTCTCATGCTAAATCTCAAAAAGTCTGTTCTGACTGGTTCTCGGGAACAAGTTTTTCTGGGTTGCAGGATTCAAACCTTGCTAATGCTGACTTTGCCTCTTCCTCCTCACAAGGTGCTTTCTTTGACAGTTTATTTCCAGTCCCTTCTTCCTCTTCAAGTGATGCCTGCAAGAGAATTTCTTCAAGCTCTAGGGTTCATAACATCCACATTCCTATGATATCCCTTGGCAGACTTCACATGAGGAAGTTTCAGTGGTATGTCAAACATGTTTGGTTTCAAAACTGCCATCCTCTGAACTTTCTTATCCATCTCTTGCCTTGCTTCAGACACAGGTTTGTCTGGCGGGTTCATCAGATTTCTCTGAATCTCAGCCTGCCTTTCCAGGTTCTTGTCATCATTCAGGACTTGTGTACAGATGCCTCAGATCAGGGATCCATATCAACATCAAAGAAATGAGAACTCTGATTGTGGCTCTTCATGCTTTGCACTCCCTTTGGGTCCTAGATCTTTTGTAAATCTTCACAGACAGCAGCACCATAATTATGTGGTACATAAAGAAGCTTGGAGGTACAGTATCATACGTTCTTTTTGCTTTTGGCTTGGGATTTTGCAATTCATGATCAACTGACCCTTCAGGTGCTCTGCATTCCCTCAGAGCGCAGTCCCACTGGCAGACGGTCTGAGCAGGTCCTGGGCAAATGCTCACAAATGGATGCTTCACAGGGAAGTATTCATGGACATTGTACATCAGTGGAGTACTCCTGAAAATAGATGTTTTTGCTTCCTTTTTGAACAGGCAGCTTCACAGGTTCTTTTCTAGAGTGCCAAGTCCTGTGGCTTGGAATGTGTGGATACCATGTCTTTTTCTTTGAAGAGAATGTTTCTGTATGCCTATCCCCCATTCCTCTATTACAAGAGGCTTGCACAAGATCATGTGGGACAGGCCCAAAACCATGTTGGTGACTCCCTATAGACCCAGACAGCACTGGCTCCCCTTTTTACTGAATTTGGCCAAGGAATGTCATCACAAGTCACTTCACTGAATGGATCTTCTCACACAGAACAAGGTATATTTCATTCACCTTCATGTACTCCCCCTTCATTTGATTTTTTGGGTGATGGGGTTTTGATTCCTTTTGGACATCAGTTTTCTGAGGATTTGCTTAGGGCTTTACAGGAGGCCAGGACACTCAGTACTAAAAAATCCTATGTGGCTAAGTGGAACATATTTCTTATTTGTGTCCCAAATATGAATTGGAACCTTTTTCTGTGGATATTCCCACTATTTTTCCTATATATGTGAGCTGCTCAATTCTGGACTGGCATATTGGTCTGTTAAAAGCTCAATTGTCAGCTGTCTCTGCTTGTCAACCCTCGAATCTGCCCCTTTCTTCTAGGTTTGAAGTCCAGCAATTTTTGTAAAGCATCCTTTCCCCAGTAAACTCTATTCCTTCTTCTTGGGACCTACATTTTATTTTGTTGAAAGGTTGAATCAGCTACCTTTTGAGCCTGCAGTTGTTCTATTTTGCAGCTCTGTACTTGGAAAACTATTCTGTTAGTGGCTCTTGCTTCTGCCAGGAGGGTTTCTGAACTTCAGGCACTCATGACAGTTTCCCCATTTCTGTTTTTTTCTTTTATGGACACAGAGAGTTTATCTTTGCAGTAATCCTTTTATGCCCAAGGTAGTTAATTTATCTTTACATCAGACCATGCATCTTCCCCTTTCCCTTCTCTTTAGAATGATAGCGAGTACCTTGGATTTACATAGACAGTTCAGATATTACTTGGTTAAGACTAAGGATGTAAAGAAATCTGAGCAACATTTTGTTTCTTTTCATTGCAAGAAATTTGGTTTAATTGTTTTCTCAAATATCCAAATAATGAATGTAGTGGAGAAAAATGGCAGATAAAACACCAAATAATTTATTGAATGGTTAGAGCTTTCACATCATATGTAGATGCTTCATCAGACCTACTACATCACCATGTACTTGCATTTAAATATACTAAAAAGACCTCCAGTTAGGCAATTAACTTATTAAGCAATCCACATCTTAAAACAGTAGACTCTCAAATATATCAAGCCTATATTTCTACTGCACATTAGACATCTAATACTTATACAAAAATTTGTATATAAATATAAAACAAAACACTTGAATATTCATGTCAATGAGCGAGCTTTTAACAAAGGGTTTATAGAAGCTCAATCGTTAAGGCCTGGTGGATGATCTGGTTGCAGCTGTAAAATCCATCTTAATTCACACTGCTCTGTTAAGTTCTTAATGTCTGGATGTAATTCAAACTTCCTGGGTTAATCCAACAGCACTTCAACAGGCTAAAAAGGTTGAAAGTAGCGTTTGTTATTTTGATAAAGAACAGCATTTATTTTAAGCGTTAAACATAAAACCACTTTTCGTTAAACCACAACGGTTAACTTCATCAGAAAAACAAAGGTTTACAAAGCCGGGGTCTAAATTCCCCTCCTCATACAACTCATGGTTTTCAAAAGCCAATGTTATTGGTTATACAAAACTTTTTCTAAGTTGATGTTAATGAACTCCTCCCCTTCATGTGAAGGCACTCCTATCTATATCATTATGCTGCTAGATGTTCCCCTTGCACGCTTTTTCAAGGAGTGATTAGTCATGCCAACATAAAATGAACTGCATGTTAAGCAGACAGCTAAATATATGACATTTCTTGTTGTATAGGTTGCTGAAACTTCTAAAGTCATCACCTTTTAAAGTTGTTGGATGAATAAACTTATTATCTTGTGCTAAAACGTGACATATGTTACACTTGTCACAGGGCAGAAGGCCATTACTTCACAGCAACATAAATCTAGTATTACTAGAATAGCATAGAAGCCATTTTAAATTCTTTTTATTTTTATAACAAAATCGAGGACAATTTCCCATTACTTGCTTTGTATCATGATCTGACTGTAATATAAACCAATTTTTTTTATATCGTGTACTCTATTGATATTACTCGAGTATTGCAACATAATAAGAACTGTATCACTTGGTTATACTTCTTTTGACTTAACTGTTGCAAATCTACATCTTTCGACATATAAGGTCTAGCCCTTCTGTGCCTCAAGGTTTTTACTTCTCTAATAGTTTTATCTACCTCTTGCCTATTGTATTTACGCTGTAAAAGCTCATCTTGAAAACACTCTGTATCATGTTGAAACTTAATATCATCAGTATCTAAACGTGATATACGAATACCTTGACCCTTTATATTTCTATATATGTAAGAAAGATTCATACTGTCCTTATGTAAGGCGTTATTCCTGCGGCATTCTTTCTTGTATAGCTCTATAGAAAATTTCCCATGTATATCCTTCTTAACAGTTACATCCAAAAAATCTAAAATGGTGAAACTGAGTGTGTAAACTTTAAAAATTGTGTAGTCCCATTCAAAAACAATACAAATGCATTCAACTTGTCTAATTAACATGTCCACAATAAAAATAAATCATCAACAAATCTTTTGTAAAAAAAAATAAATATTTAACAAATTCATTACCTTTCAAAATAAACTCTTATTCCCAGTAAGCTAAAACCATATTGGTGTAGCTATTGGCACATGGTATGCCCATAGCTAAGCCAAGCTGTTGTGAATAATAAACACCATTAAACAAAAAAGCATTATTTTCTAAAATATGTTCCAAGAACTTGCACAGGAAATCTGTCTTGCACATTTTTGACTTTTGGTGTTTAAGTACATTTTACTGCTGAAATACCATATGAATGCGGTATAACTGTGAACAAAGAATTCACATCCGATGATACTAAATAATGCACTAATTTTTCAGTATGGCTAGAGACAGAAGCATAAAGATTGCACACACATTGCATAGTATCACATAGTATATTAGGAGATTTGTATACAACTGATCTAAGGCTTTGTTCAACATTTATGGACAATGGATGTAGAAGCCAACCCTTCCCTGAGACTGTTGGCCTTAATGGTGGATTGAGGCTATTCTTATGTAGTTTGGGCTGGCCATGAATTATTGGTACAACAGGATATGTTACCAATAAATATTCTAATAATTGTTTAGAAATGATATTGCTTAAAAACAGTCATTAAGAGACATATGCATAACTATATAACAAATCAATATCAGACAATGACATTACTTTATGCACCTCATTACCACTCAACATATTTGTCATTGATAATACATAATCACTGGTGTTGAATACATCTGTGCCATCACCTTTATCTGCTGGTTGGATGGTTAAAGTATCATTGCATCATTTTGCAATTCTAAAATGGCCTTATGTTCTTCAGCACTTCAGTTAAATAAAGCTTTTTATGTTTAGCACCTGAATCGACCATTTCCATCAAATCTGCTTCATATACATTGCAAAATGTTTCAAGCACAGAATTAAGTTTAGGAACGAACATACTCTGCTTTTTAAAGCTGTTGACAGTTACTTCATCTTTAAATAAAGTTTTAAGCATAACGTTCTGAGCAAACATTTTAATATCCAGTAATGTGCTTATATATTGTGTGGCAGAAGTTGGTATAAAAGATAACTCTCATTGTAACAAGGATTCCTGATGCTCAGTCAACCTTTTAGTAGATAAATTAAACACAAGTGACTTCACGTTGTGTGGGGTTCCCACATCCGTTTTATGTCCCGGTTGAGACCTCACTCTTGTGATGACAACCTTCTTTTCCTTACCTGACTTACTGAATGGTTCTGCCTGGTCATTCCCATTTTGCGAATCGGTAGAGGGGGAGATGAAGAAACCTGCTGAACAGTGGAATGTTTCATCTCTTTTTCTCCTCACTACTGATGCTTCCAAATTAGCTCCTATAGCATAAACAGGAGCAATATTATGAGTTACTGCAGAGGATGAGGCACCAATGTCTTTTGACTGTTTATTCTCTGCAATGAATGAGGTCAAAGATTCTATCTGCGTAGCATTAGTATTATCAGCAGTACCTACATCTTGTACTGCGGAACTGACAGTGGATTGCGATGCTTGTGTATGTCTCTCAGATGCATCAGCAACTGATTGCGGCCATGTAAAATCATGCCCATTGGAAAAATCACATAAATCTCTGTCTAATTTTTTTCTTTTTAGAGACAGTCAACTGATATTCAAAAGAGATGATGTTATCATGTATACCTGCAATACCTCTCTCAAAAATAGCAGCAGGTACCATATTACTAATTGCCAATTGCTTGCTCATTATCTCTTGCAAAAGCAATTGCTCCATTGGTTTATGATAGTCAATTAATAAAGATAAATACTTAAAACTTGTTTCTGAATTAAGCTTTTGCCAGCGTTTGAACAATTCAGGATAGACGTCAGCTGATGCCGGCATTTTTAAGACTCTCAATCCCTTCAGAACAACTTTGTGAGAGATACAGGCTTCAAAGTGGAGCCTTTGCCGTTGTAGCGTTTTATATTTAAATAAGGCATTTTCTAACTCGTGTATGCTTCCAAAAAGCTTCTTCGTCATATTGTACTTGCTCACTTCTTATTTCATCAGCCAACACTTCCTAAGTCAACAGTGGATTTCTGTCTATGTGCAACAGCTTTTCTAGATTTTTTGCCGATGTTCCGGTCATCTTGGGAGTGTAATCGAGTTCTATGCTGATACCTTCTGCCATGCTCCACAGGGCAACAATCAAACACACAAATAGAATAAAAACAAGTATAGATAATGCTATTGCGGATGAATTCCAACAAACACAAAGTCGCAAATATCTAAATAATGAATGTAGTGGAGAAACCGTGCAAATAAAACACCAAATAATTGATTGAATGGTTAGAGCTTTCACATCATATGTAGATGCTTCATCAGACCTACTACATCACCAAGTACTTGCATTTAAGTGTACTAAAATGACCTCCAGTTAAACAATTAACGTATTAATTAATATACATCTTAAAACAATATACTCTCAAATACATCAAGCCTATATTTCTACTGCACATTAGACACCTAATAGTTTATACAAAAATATGAAAAATGTATATAAATATAAAACAAAACACCTGAATATTCATGTCAGTGAGCGAGCTTTTAACAAAGGTTTTATAGAATCTCTATCGTCAAGGCCTGGTGGACGATCTGCTTGCAGCTGTAATATCCATCTTAATTCACACTGCTCTGTTAATTTCATAATATCACCTAGCCTTAAACTTTGAGATATACATTCAGTCACTTTAAAACAAAATATATGACTCCTATTATTTTGTACAACATGTTTAGCTAAGGCGCTCCTATCTATGTCATTATACCTAATAGCTGCTAGATGTTCCCTTGCACGCTTTCTGAAGGAGAGATTAGTCATGCCAACATAAAATTAACTGTGTGCTGAGCAGACAGCTAAATATATAATATTTCTTGTACAGGTTGTTGAAACTTTAAAGTCATACATTTTTAAAGTTGTCAGATGAATAAACTTATTATCTTGTGCTAACGCATAACATATGTTACACTTGCCACAGGACATAAGGCCAGTACTTTGCAGCAACGTAAATCTAGTATTACTAGAATAGCATAGAAGCCTTTTCAAATTCTTTTTAATTTTATACAAAATCAGGACAACTTCCTATTACTTGCTTTGTATCATGATCTGACTGTAATATAAACCAATTTTTTGTAATAATATCACATACTCTATTGATATTACTCGAGTATTGCAATCTAATAGGAACTCTATCACTTGGTTATACTTCTTTTGACTTAACTGTTGCAAATCTACATCTTTCAACATATAAGGTCTAGCCCTTGTGTGCCTCAAGGTTTTTACTTCTCTAATAGTTTTATCTACCTCTTGCCTATTGTATTTACGCTGTAAAAGCTCATCTTGAAAACTCTCTGTATCATGTTGAAACTTGCTATCACCAGTATCTAAATGTAAAATACGAATACCTTGACCCTTTATAATATTTCTATATATGTAAGAAGGATGCTTACTGTTCCTATGTAACATATTATTCCTACGACATTCTTTCTTATGTAGCTCTGTAGAAAATTTCCCATCCTTCTCAACAGTTACATGCAAAAAATCTAAAGTAAATGGTGAAACTGAGTGTGTAAACTGTAAAGATTGTGGAGTCCCATTCAAAAACGGTAAAAATTCATTCAACTTTTTTTTTTGTTTAATGGTGTTTATTATTTACAACAGCTTGGCGTAGCTATGGGCACACCATGTGCCCATAGCTACGCCAGTATGGTTTTAGCGTATTGGGAAGAAGAGTTTATTTTGAAAGGTAATAAATTTGTTATATAGATATAGATATATATATATATATATATATATATATATATATATATAGATATATATATATATATATATATATATGTAAAACAGACACACACAAAAATGTATATTTTTGTATATGTTATCTACATGCCAGCACACGTGTGTGTATGTGTGTGTGCGTATATAAAATGATGATTAGTATATTTGGATGTATACTTGGCAAGTACATCCTGTTCATATGTTCATCGATAGGTACTAGGCTATCTGCCCGAGGGCATTTATAAGCCTAGCTGGAAAGTGTTGGCTTTCGCCTCCCCCTTAGATTAGTTCCCTGTGCCTCTGTCCAGCAGAGCCAGTGAAGTGATCCCCTGGGTATACTTTCTGTTTCCCATCCACTTGTCAAGGTTTCTTTTGAAGAGGGTTAGCGAGGAGCTCTGAGTCCTGTTCCAGAGCATGGGAATTATCTAGGACAGGAATCTATCCCTTCAGCACATCCTATTTAGTGTTATGGTGAGGTTTAGATCCCTAGAGCATGTGGCTCGAGGGGATATGGTTTTCTTTAGGTTGAGCATGTCCATCAATTCTGGGTTGGACATGGCCTTGTATGTCAGGCAGCGAACACCTCCCGAATAGGCAGTATGCAACCGAGTATAGCTGGAGTTTCTTCAGTCGAGCTGCATAGGGCATCTGTTGGAGGCCAGTGATCCTCTTGGTGAGGTACTTCTGTGGTCTTTCCAGCTGTTGCAGATGTCTTGTAAAGTACAACCCAAATGGGGCATTGTACTCTATGATGGGTCTGATGTGTAATGCATAGAGGGGCACAATGACCTCCCTTGATCTGGATGCATTTTCTCACCACTTTGGCAATGTGATTATCTAAAGAGATGTTACTGTCTACTTGGGTCCCCAGATCCCTTATTACGTCTTCCGTATTTGGGAGGGCTACCACCTATACGGTAGTTTGTGGGTACTATGTTTTTTCCAAATGGGATGACTTTGCACTTTTTGGCATTTAGCTTGAGGCCATGGTTTTGACACCAGGTATCTGTCTCAGTGAAACCCTTTTGGAGGATGTCTGTGTCAGCCAGAGTCAATTATAGCCTCTAGTTTGCAGTCGTCTGCGAACTTGGTGTCCTCCTGTGCTTGGCTGTACCTCTGAGAAGTATATGCGGAACAGGAGAGGTCCTAGGACTGAGCCCTGGGGAATGCCACTTGTAACCGGTTTAGAGTCAGACCTAGCTCCTACAACAACTCTTACCATGTAGGTTCTGTCCATGAGCCAGTTGGACCACCTTTCCCTCGTCTATGGCCTTGGTAACTGTCTCAGAAAAATCCACCAAGTTTAGGAGGCATGATCTGCCCTTAACAAATCCGAACTGGGTAGGGTCCAGAGTTTGGAGGTTCCCAATGTCTCTATTAATGAGATCCATGATGATGTGCTCCATAGCCTTGCAGACCAAGCTAGTCAGGCTTATAGGGCAATAGTTCCCGGGGTCTGTTGTGGCTCCACCTGTGTGGAGCGGAATAACTGTTGCTGTGCGCCACTCTGTGGGCACTTAGCCAGTGAAGAGGCTGAGTTTAAACGGTGTGTTTAGGTTAGGGGTTAGTTCATCTTTGAGCTCGTGTAGGACACAGCCTGGGACACCGTCCGGTCCCATTGATGCTGTGTTTTTGGCTTTGGAGAGGGCTGTTTTAACCTGAGTGTCTGTGATTTTCAGGGGAACTGCATTCTTCTGGTATGGTTATTGGCCCTTTTGGAGATGAGAGGGGGGGATGAAGTTTGCACTGAACCTGTCTGCCAGGATGTTGGCAATATTGGTTGCACTAACTCTGAGCAGATCTGAGAATTGGCACTTATATTCTTGACATAGCTAAAGAATGCCTTGTGGTTATCTTTGGAGTCCTTGGCAATTTTTCTTTCGAAGCTAGCCTTGGAAGATTTTATGAGGGATCATAGTTTCTTGCTGATACTGATCAGGGATGTCTTCCCTTCTTGGGATTTTAGTCTTTTCTGTACTAGTTTCCTCCTCCTATTGTATAGCTTGTTTATTGCAGGGGTCCACCAGACTGGTTTCCTTTTCTTGGAGGAGTGAGTCTTGGTTTTGCTTGGGATAGCACAAACCATGCATTCTTGTAGGTTTAAATAGTCATATAGGTACACATTTTAGTGCCTGTAATGGTTTTCACCTGTACTATGTGTTTTACTCTACAAAGGTTTGGTCTTACCATCCTGTAAACTGCATAACTTGCTGATGTAAAATATGAGAGCCTTTCTGCTCAGGTCTCCCCTGAAGATGGATGTTTATCTGAAGTCCGAGTTAATGAAACTTAACAAAAAATATATATATATATATATATATATATATATATATATATATATATATATATATATACATACACAAATACATAGCAATCCCTTGCCCTCATTACTTAAGCATTGCTGAGTGACTGTGTAAACTGCAGTTGTGGCAGGCCATTTGTCTTTGTTCCTCTTCCCTGTGTCATGCAGGCGACTGAGATTCAGTCTCTGCCTCACATGCAGAGCCTCAACAGACCCTATCCTGTTAGTCCTACTGCATCTTCACAAATCCAATGGGGGCCTATTCCCTTGCCCAAGACATTTCAATCTCTTTTGCAACCTAAGTAGAACATGTTGGAGGGATCGATAAGTGCCACAGAGAATACCATTTCTTTGGACTCGCCTTCCTCTCCGCATAAAGCAAAGTAATTCTCATGCACTATTCAGACATAACCTGTATGAATAGATGGGAAACCACAAATTCACTTGTAGATTAGTACCCTTAGCTCTCATGGTTGGAGAATGTATGGCTGGGCTTGTAAAGATCCTCACAGATCAATAGCCCAATAAGTACCTATGAAGCAGTTTTTGTAGTTAACTCTGTTGGTTGTGTGTTTAGTTCAACAGTATTATAAAAGTATACTGATATTCATGTATTTTCTGATGCTGACTTTGTTCTGTTTGGTACAAGAGAGAGAGCTTATCCTAGCAAGCAGCAGGTGTAAGAAAACTGTTCTGAATGGGACACTGATCCTTTGCAACACACACACACACACACACACACACACACACACACACACACACACACACACACACACACACACAATTTATTCACATTTTATTCACATTTAACCAAGAATGGTTCAGATGCTCTGTCTGCATGTCTCTGGTATGTGAGAGGATTCCAGATAGCCCAGTAAAAACCTCCAGGATTACTGGAAAAACAGACTCCAAAGAGAAGGTACCTCATTTGGGAACTGAACCAAAGAACCAAGCACTCTGCTTTCCTATACTATATCCTAGCAGTATGTTATCACTTTTTGGGATATTCCTTGATTCCCCACAGTTTGTCTTCCTTTACTTATAAATAAGGTTTTATGAAACTATGTAACTTCATTCATATTGAGTATTTTTGCATTGTATGTGTATGTCCTTCTGTGTTTCTGTAGTAGTTGGTGAAAAGGGATAGTTTAGTGTCTCCATGTTTTTTTTCTTATGAAAGAAGACTTAGGTTCATAGGTTCATACTAGGCTATCTGCCCTAGGGCATTTATAAGCCTAGCCAGAATGTGTTTGGCTTTCGCCACCCATTTTAAATTTATTTTGCTATGCCCTTTTTCGAGGTTAATATACTGTGCCTCTGTCTAACAGTGACACTGAAGTGATACCCGGGGTAAACCTACGATCTCCCATCCACTCATCAAGATTCCTCTTGGAGAGTCAATGAGGGACTCTGCCTAATCTGGACTGGGATTTTATTCCAGAGTGAAGGGACCCTCTGGGTTATGAATCTGTCCCTCCAGCATGTCCTATTTATTTCAGTGCTGAGGTTCAAGTCTCTCGAGCGCGTAGCTCGATGGGATTTGGATTTTCTGAGGTGCAGCATGTCCATTAATTCCCGGTTGGACATGGCTTTATACGTCAGGCACAGATCGCCTCTGAACAGGCGGTATGCCACTGAGTAGAGCTGGAGTTTCTTTAACCGGGCAGCATATGGCATCTGTTTGAGCCCTTTGATCCTCTTGGTGAGGTACTTTTGGGGTCTTTCCAGTTGCTGCAGGTGTCTGGTAAGGTACATCCCAAAAGGGGCATTGTACTCAATTATGGGCCTGATGAGGGATGAGTAAATAGGCACGATGACCTCCTCTGATCTAGATGTGAATCCCTTCATGATTAGGTGGGCTATATAAAATGTTTTTCTAACCACTTTGGCCACGTGGTTGTCAAATGAGAGATTGCTATCAACTTGGGTCCCCAGGTCCCTAATTACTTCTTCTGTACTTAATGGATTACCACCTATGTGGTAATTTGTGGGCACTTTATTTTTGCAAAAGGGGATGACTATACACTTTTTGGCATTTAGCTTGAGGCCATGGCTCTGGCACCAGTTGTCTGTTTCTATGAGGCCCTTTTGGAGGATGCTTGTGTCGGCTGGTGAGTCGATTATGGCGCCCAGTTTGCAGTCATCTGCGAACTTGGTCAGCCACAGTCCTTCCGTGTTGGCCTGTACCTCCGAGAAATATATACCGAACAAGAGAGGTCCAAGGACTGAGCCTTGTGGGACACCACTTGTAACTGGTTTGGAGTCTGACATGGCTCCAGCAATTCTAACCATGTGGGTTCTGTCCTTGAGCCAGTTTGCAATCCATCTAGTGACATAGGGGTTTATATTTAAGCTGGTGAGCTTATCTATAATGCCCAAGAGGGGTATTGTATCGAAGGCTTTTGCGAGGTCCAGGTAGGCTGTGTGGACCACCTTCCCCTCGTCAATGGCCTTGGTGACTGTTTCAAAGAAATCAACCAGGTTTAAGAGGCAGGATCTGCCCTTAACAAAGCCGAACTGGGTAGGATCCAGTGTCTGTAGGTCCCCAATATCTTTATTTATGAGGTCCATGATGATCCTTTCCATAGCTTTGCAGACCAAGCTAGTCAGGCTTATGGGGTGATAGTTTCCAGGATCCGTTGAGGCGCCACCTTTATGGAGAGGGACCACTGTTGCTGTACGCCACTCTTTGGGCACATATCCTGTAGTAAGGCTGAGATTGAACAGTAGTTTTATGTTTGGGTTTAGCTCTTCTTGGAGTTCATGTAGGACGCAGCCCGGGACACTGTCTGGTCCCATTGATGCTGTGTTTTTTGCTTTGGAGAGGGTGGCTCTTACCTGAGCATCTGAGATGTCAGGGGGGGCAGCACTCTGCTGGGATAGATATTTGCCCTTTGGTGGGGGGGGAGAAGTTTGCACTGAACCTGTCAGCTAGGATGTTGGCAATGTCTGTGGGTTCAGTGTATTTTTTTGTCATTTTGGACTAATTCTGAGCATATCTGGAAATTCTCACCCAGGTTCCTAACATAACTAAAGAAAGCCTTGTGATTATCCTTAGTGTCCTGTGCAATTTTTCTCTCGAAGCTGGCCTTAGACAATTTTATGAGTGCCCGTAGTTTTTTGCTAATACTGATCAGTGATGCCTGCCCTTTTTGGGATTTTGCTCTATCATTTAGTAGCTTCCTCCTTCTGTTGTATAGTTTGTTTATGGCTGGGGTCCACCAGACAGGACATCTGCCTTTGGAGGATTGGGTCTTGGTTTTATTTGGGATCGCATGATCCATGCATTCCTGAAGGTGTTCATAGAATGCGTTTATAAAGGATTCTGCAGTCTGGGCCGTATTTTCCACAGGCCCGGGGGCTTTGAAGGATTCCACCTCGGTTTTGAGGAGTGTGAAATTTGCTTTAGAGAAGTTTTTCACTGTGTTTTTTTGGGCAGGAAGTGGGGTCAGGATGTGAATACCCAGTGAGATTAGTTTATGGTCTTATCTTACCAGTGAGGGATACACTTCTGGTCTGGAGCATAGAGTCCCCATGTTGGTGATGATCAGGTCCAATATGTTTTCCCCTCTTGTGGGAGTGGTAACGAGTTGTTCCATAGCATTTGAGTTTATAAATTCTAGGAAGCTTTGGGCTAGGGTGTTGGAGCTAGAGTAATGCTCCCAGTCTATGTTTGGGTAGTTGAAGTCGCCCAATATAATGGTGTTTGGAGAGACCTTCATATTTTCCGGTGTTCTCAGGAAGGCCGAGTGGGGTTCCTGGGTTTGGGAGGGTGGTCTGTAGCAGGCTATAAACTGGAAGGCAGTTTTACCCACTGTTTGTTGCACATGGATAGTCTCTGATGCTTCGTGCTTTGCCACCAACCTGGAGGTGTGGGTATCTTTGATGAATATCGATACTCCCTCCTTTGTGGTTCAGTCCAAGTTTTGGGGAAAAGCATGGTATGAGGTATAACCTGGTAGTGCTGGGGTGCTCTCGGGAGCCCTGAACCAGGTTTCTGTTACTGCACAGATATCAATGTTCTCCATGCTAAGGAGAGTTTTGAGTGCATGCATCTTGAGGTTTAAACTTCTGGCGTTGAGTAGCATTACTCTTAGTTTCTTATCCCTTGTGATACCTATGGAGGTGGGTTTGTCTTTTGAGCCTTGCCTAAAAAAGGCACTATGGGGGTAGCAAGAGCCTTTGCCAATATCCGAAAGCCCAGGGGTGACAGGTGCAAGCCGTCCCTAGCGAAGCATCGTGGCTTGTCGAGCATATCATCCCAAGCTGACAGGAATTGGATCCCCTTTGAATGACACCAGTACTTAAGCCAATTGTTGAAATTGATCATCTTGTCTTCATATTATGGCATCATTCTTGGTGAGGGTAAGATGCTACTCAAGGTGAGGGTCATACCGGCCTGGGCTACATGCTCAGAGAGCTCCTTTATGTCTCTTTTCATGTAGTCCAGGGAGGTACGTCTTAGGTCATTCACACCAGCATGGACAATGACTGAGTCATATTTGTACTTGCCTTGGAGTGACCTGAGTGCTTGTGTTATGTGGCGGATCCTAGCGCCCGACAGGCTGCTCACCGTGACCCTCTCCTTGTTCAGCGTGGTGAGCGGGACGTCAGTGTGCCTGACGATAAGAGTCACCTATTACAAGTGTATCAGGTGTGTTGTTTAGTCTTAAGGGCTGTGACTGTTCGGCACACTGGCTTTGTGAGATATGTGTTGCACGTGTTTTGTTTTGGGGTAGCGGTTGCTTGGGTGTCTGCTTTGGAGGTCTCTGCTGCTTAGGCAGATCTTTATTTAGAGCCTCCGAGTATGTTTTTGTGTTATGTGTTTAGTTTGCTGTCGTGGTAGGTCTATGTGCGACTGGAATTGTAGTGTGTGTGGTTGCCTTCTCCTACTGACTGGTTACGCCAGTACTGAGTTGAGAGAGCTTAACCTCCAGTTTGGCTATATGGTTGCATCTCTCACATGTGTTGGAATTTGTTGGGAGGAGGAGAGGGTTGTCTGTGTACATGAGGCAGTTGTAACATTTCCTCAAGATTCCCAGATTCACCAGCTGGACCGGAGAGGAGATTGACAACTGACCTTTGGACATGCTAGAATAATATTGGGAATTCCTTAATAATTGAAAACAAGGGCCAGTGGGGAGTGAGGGTGTAGTGCTTTTAATTTTTAGTGCTGACTTACATAATTGCTTTAGTGAGCAAGTGCCAGGTAACTTAAGTGCAATGTGTTACAGTTAACTTAAATGCAAAAACGACAAACAGTAACTTTCTTTCAAGTGAAACAAGGAAATAAGTACAGTAAGCAATGCAGATATCACTAGTGATCCACAGAAGCGCTGAGAAGCCGCAGATTAGGTGGAATTAGCGTTCCAGGGAAATAACAAGCAAACAAACAACAAGCATATAAACAAAGCTAGATTCAGCAGGACTGGATCTAGTCTATGCTACAGCAAACAAGGTGTACCAATTTCAGTAAGATACAGTTCAAATATTCAGGCACTATAAACCTTTAACCAGAAATTCCCAGCTCAGAAGGGCAGAGTCCAGCCTCTTCTCCCACAAGAGTGCAGACCACGAACCTTCTTAATGTAAAATAACTGGCCTGAAGCCCAAGTGCTTAAACCAGAACTAATACACTTCCACACTGGGCTCTCAATCAGCAGTTCCCAACTTAGAAGGATGAAAGCTACCTGTCCTGCCACCACAGTGCTTGCCACAAACCTTCCTAATGTAAAACAACTGGTCTGAAGCCCAAGTGCTTAATCCAAAAGACTTAGAATGATAGCTACACTTTAATCAAGTTACAACCAAGCAGTAATAAATACAATTGAATACTTTAGAGAATGTCTGGATTAGTGCTCAAGTTACACAAACAAAGCTAGATCCAGCAGGCCCGAATCCAGTCTATGCCACAGCAAACAAGGCGCACCAACTTCAGTAAGAAGCAGTTCAGATATGCATGCACTATAAGCCTTTAACCAGAAATTCCCAGCTCAGAAGGGCAGAGTCCAGCCTCTCCTCCCACAAGAGTGCAGACCACAAACCCTCTTAATGTAAAATAACTGGCCTGGAAGCCCAAGTGCTTAAACCAGAATTAATACACTTTTAGAATAACAGACACTGAGCCCTCAGTCAGCAGTTCCCAACCTAGAATGATGTAAGCTACCTGTTCTGCCACTACAGAGCAGACGACAAACCCTCTCAGTGCAAAATAACTGGTCCGAAGCCCAAGTGCTTAAACTGAAAGGCTTAGAATGAGTTACACCAAGCAGTAATAAATACAATTGAGTACTTGTATGAAAGCTGGAAAAATAAGTTGGATATTTTATGATGTGTTAATAATTTGGAGTTAAAAAAACAAACAGAAGAACCCTAGTGGCCACACTTTCATATTTAGGCTGTATTAGGTACAGAAATTAAACAAAATAAGGGATTTGAATAAATTGATTGAAATACTTGGTTAGAGTTGCTACCTGTCAGTTTCTTTGAGGAACTCTGGATTAATACACGAGATATTTTTTAGTTGTTCTTACAGCTATCACATTTCTAAAGTACATTTCCCCAAACTGTGTACTGTTTCATTTGGCGTTTCTATTTACATATGCTTTCAGAGTTGTCTTTTGTTTTAACTGGCATCCTGAAAGGTGTGAAATGTGCCCCTTAGCAGGCAATTAAAATTGATTAAAAGAACCTCCTTCCTACTGCATCTCAACCCAAAATGCCTGAGCCTTCTTTTTATAAAAGTAAAATACCAGATCGGTTCAGTTGCACTTTTTGTTTTCTGTGGTAAAATTGCATATGCTTTTTTTCTTTCGTGTGAAATCAGGAAAATTGTAACGTATATATTGTAGGAAGCAAGTGTACAAATATTATTCTTTATTTATCCTATCCTTACATCAGTATTTTAGTTCCCCATGTTTATCTACTGTAATAGTTTCAACCAATGTACCAGCTTCCAAGCTGATAATAGAATATTGTATATTATAATTTTAACATGGGAAGATGGGAACAGTGCTAATCAATTGATTACAAAGACCATATGCCTAGTCATATTACACCTTTAATAAGACACACTTAAAACCCTGTGCTCCCTTTATCAAGCACTTAATATTGCTCATCTTGCTAATCAAGCAGGCCGCACATGACAGTCCTGATGTAAATTTGTGTCTACTCATCCAGTCTTCAAGACTAGCCATAAAGGTAGTTAAAGTTGTACTATGTTTGATCTGTTATAAGGGCTGGGAATACATCAAGTTAAGAACATCTCTCCAGTAAGTCTTATTTAGTTGTTGGTGTATATTTAGGTCCCTATTTGTAGATCCACTGGTTTTGCAAAAAAATAAATAAATAAAAAACAGGAGGCCAAATAAGATTGGGTCTTTCATAACTCGAAAACAGAGACACAGGTAGGGTTACCATCTGTCCCACAGTCCCTCTTTGGGCTGTTGTGTCCTGACAAAAAATTGTAAAAATGGCAAATGTCCTGAGATTTTAGGACAAAATTATTTCCTATATTTTATGTAATAGTTGCATAAAACAGTTATTCTGTATCTAAAATACCTAAATGTTATAAGAAACAGAATAAGCAACTAAAATTCTACAAGAATAAGCTTTTATTTAGGCAAAAAAGTTAAGTTCTAGCCTTTGTACTGACCGTGGGTATGTGTTGGCCTGTAAAATCTGATGTTTGTACCAAAAATGTCCCACTTTGGCCATTTGAAAAGGTGGCAACCGTGGACACAGGGAATGTAAGGAGAGTTGTGATAATCTGTTTGGATAGTTGAAGGATTTAAGGACTTCAGTTTTCTTGGTAAAGTATCTTTAGCACCTTTGTAGGTGAGCAATAGAGTTTGATTTATACATACTAAAAGGGGCATTGTGTTAAGTGATGGGTCTGATATGGGTATAGTATAGTGCCAAGATGACTTATTTGGATTTTCAAGATATTCCCTTAGACGTGTACTGGTCTGAATAGAATGTTTTCCCAACTGTGGTAGAAACATGATCAAATGAGAGAAATGCCCATATAAAATTTGAGTGTCTCATGACTGTGTTTCTCTGAAAAGGAGTACCATTTATAACATGCGAAGTGGAAAAAGCTTTATTTTTTTTCCCAAATGATACAATGCTGCCCTTTTTGCATTTAATTTGAGACTTTTTTCAGTACCCAAGGTATGTGCATATTCCAGACCTTTCTTGAGGTCAGTATCCATGGACGAGCAGGTAACAGATCCCAGCTTACAGTCATTAGCAACATATTTATATGTTTGTTCATTTCTTACATTTAGCACACGATTTACTGTTTATTTAAGATTGTTGCTAATTTCATTATTTATTTTGAAGAGAAGCAATACAATTTTACTTATTGAAATGGGTGAAGCAATGGGTGGGGCAAAGAGAATGTCTTTTATTAGGTTTCTGACTGTTGCGTAGGTGGCAGTCTTATACCCTGTATGTCCCTGAGGAAAAAAAATACTTGTTTATATAGGGCATATACACTGTTTGAGAGTGTTCTTATTCTTCCTGAGGTGGAATAATCGTATGAGAAAGTCTGACATGATCCTTCCTGATGTGATATTGGAGTTTTAAATTGCGCATCACTGTCTGTGTGGGTGCCATAGAGAATAAGCTGTAACTGCATGTTCTGATCTGACTTTTGCCTTCATGTAGGCTACTACAGATTATATGTTTGGAGAAAGAGCAGGGATCAGATCTGCAGCAAGAGTGACTCAAGTGAAGCATTATCCTGATTTCTTCGCGGTCTATAAATTGAGATACCGTATACCTTTAAAAAACGCCCAGTGGAACCTTTCCAGGGTTTCAAGTCCATCTAGAACCATTTTGTTAGTAGTACGCATATGCTGTTTACAAAAACACATTCCATTGAGCAAAAGGCTGTTCACAGAGAAGTGAAAAAGTGAATTTAAAGGAGAATGCTATGGAAGGTATACTGTTATAATCTGATGTTGTTGTCATTTTCATTCATTCCTCAACTGCTGGGTTTGGATCCAATCCTCAGATCAGACTTGCCCTTTTCTTCCAGATTGTAAAACACTTGAACTCTGGAGTCCTCCCTTTACTCATAATGTCCTAGTCACCTTACATAACTCCGATCTCATTTGCCGCCATAGTGTTCGGATGTAGATTGTGAACTCTTGAGTAAGCCTTTAAAGTTTTGTGATTTTTAGCTGTGTTTAGTATTCCTTCTGTAACTCTCATAGCTCTTGTAGTCATTATATCTTTATCTTTTTCCTTCCTTTAACCTTATATCTTTATCTTTTTCCTGCCTTTAACTTTTTTATATAAAAATTGTAAACTTTGTACTTTTACTGTTAGGTTCCTAGCTAGGTACTAGGCTATCAGCCCATGGGCCTAAGTAACCCTAGCCAACAAGGTTCCCTGGCTTACGCCACCCAAGAAAGTTATTTGTCTGTGCCACTGTCGAGCAGAGACACAGAAATGATCCCCGGGGTGTATTTACTATTTTCCATCCACTCATCAAGATTTTTCTTGAAGAGTGCTAATGAGGAACTTTGCTTGACATAGATGGGTAGCTAGTTCCAGAGTATGGTAAGTCTCTGGGACAGGAATCTATCCCTCCAGTATTCTCAGTTATCATAGCTGGTATTCTGTTCCATTATAGTACTTTTTAGTACTCTTCCTTTCCTTTTACCATTGTTGGTAATTTCTGATTCTTCACGCTATTTAAAAAAAAAAAAAAAAAAAAAAAAAGATTTTCCTTATTCTGTCATACTTTCTAATATTTAAATAAAAATATCTCATATGCTGTCAGGATTTAAAAAAAATGTGTGGCTTGTGGCTACAAAATACCTAATTCAGATGCACATTCCAAGTGTGTTTACTGTTTTGGACCACTCATTTGGATTAGGACTGTGACATTTGTAAGGGATTTAAATCCCATGCTTTAATTGTTTGTAAAAATAAACTAATACTTAGGGGCTTGCTGCCTTCAGAACTTCCGTCTCTGGCTTCTGGGTCTCAAACCCCTAAAAGTTTGGAGAAAAAAGGAGATCCTTTTTCTAAGAAATCTCGTAAGATTTTGCGGAAGTCCAGTGTAATTGCAGACAAGTTAAGCAGGTCTGTTCTAATGTCTCGCAAGTGGTCTTTCAACATGAAGGTGGAGGAGAGGATTTTCCATAACCAGGGCCAACCATGCTGCAGTCTTTTTACATCTCCCCCTCAACAACAAGTGCAAGAAGTTCTTTGCCCAGATCCCCACAGTGGGGGAGTCTCCAAGGGGTGCTGTACTTCACGCTTGGTCCTCTGGTCTCTTTTACACTTACCCCCATTACCTCTCATTACCAAATTTCTCCAGAAAGTATCTCAGTTGAAGAGCACAGTTATACTTACTGGCCCCTTCAAACTGGTTTCCCTTCATTTGGCCTCATCTTTTACATCCTCCTTGGATTCCGGATTCACCTCCAGACCTACTGTCTCACCTGACATGCATGACTCATCCAGACATTTCAGGCCTCAAGTGACCTCATGGTTTTTCAATTCCATTAATTGCTAGACAGCCTAGGCTCTCCTCCCCTGTCTGTCACATTCTATTATCATCTCACAAAGCTTCCTCTAGAAAAGTTTGCAAAAGTAAATTGAAAAGATTTTTTTGACGCATAAAAATAATTTAGATCCCTTTTTAGCACCAGTTTCTAAGGTTCTTGACTTTTTAGCTACAATTTTCAATGAAGGGACTAGTTCCTCAACTGTCAGAGTACAAATAGCAGCCATATAGGAGTAAATAACTTGACCTTTCATACATGCACACATACAAATATTTCAATCATGGGCATTAATGCCCTTCTAGCATGCCAATGTACCAAAACACTTGTCCCCATAATAAGTATCCATGCTGTTCTTAAAATATCTAAACTCGTACTTGCTTTAATGTAACTGGGTAGGTTCCATGCATCAGCTACTCTGTCCGAGAACCAGTTAGTACACTTCTCATTCCTATAGAATCTTCTACATAGGTCGTCTGCTGATTCTCTAGTACTTTTTGATAACCCCAAACATTCCCAGAGGTAGTTGTCACTAAATACCCTATATACCTGAATAAGATCTCCTCTTAGATATCTGTAAGAGACACTGTACAAGTTCAGATATTTTAGTCTTTCATAATAACTTAGATTTTCACATCCATGGATACCCTTGGTATATTTCCATTGTACTCTTTCCAGTTTACTCATGCTTGTTTTCTTATAGGGTTTCCATATTGTTATTCCATACTCAAGTGTGTGTTTAATGTAACTAACAAACAATGACTTCATTATTTTTGATTTTCTAGACTTTATAAATCGTTTTATACTTTCTATAGTTCTATAACTATCATTAACCAATTGGTTAATATGATTAGAAAAACCCATATACCCAGGTCCTTAAATGAGTTACAGTTTTAATCACTGTGTGCTGTTTTAAATATTCACCTTTCAATTTATGCCTACCAAATCCCATATGCTTAGTTTTTGATGTATTTATTGGCATATTATTTTCCTGTTCCCAAGTGGTCAATTTAGTCAAGTTATTTTGCAGACATGCCTTATCTGTAACACATGTAATCAGTTTACCCAATTTCAGGTCATCTGCATATAGACTGTAGAACACCTCAGATGAAAAAAGTTAGGTCAGAAAGATACAGTCTATACATGTTAGGGCCTAGGTAGGATAGAGCCCTGCGGGACACCCTGAATGTAACCAAGGATTTTGCATGTCCGGTTGCTGTATGATACTCGCCATGTCCTATTTGTAAGCCATGCAGCTATCCATCTTATCAAGAATGCATCAGTACCTAGTTGTACTAATTTATTGACCAGTGTTATGTGTATGACCCTGTCAAATGCTTAAATCTATATAAATTACATCACAGCACAATTTTTCATTCCTAGCTGTTATTATATTGTTATAGTACATCATGTTACAGGTAGTAATAGATTTGTTTTCAACATATGCATGCTGAAAATATGGTTTCAAGCCCCAACCTATCCAGTGCTGGCAATAACTTATCCAGTATTACCTTTTCCATTATTTTTCCAGAACTTGAAAGTAGACTTAAGGATGTATATGACCCTGGGTTTTTGCTACTCCCATTTTCCTTAAAAACAGGTTTAAATAGCGCATTTCTCCAACCTTGACGATCTCCGCATATTTGTTATGACCCAGTGAATAATAGATATAATGTTACTGCAAGTTCTTGCTGAAGTGTTCTCAGGTCATTGTTACTAATTCCATCTCCTCCCTGTGCTTTGTTTGGATCCAGTTTGTTCAGTTCTTTTTCAATATGATCTAATTTTATTCCAGTATCTGGGGCTACCTGGATGTCACTAGGACAACTTACCACCCCTTTTGTGGAGCCAAACTGTTTTGCGTAAGATTCTGTAAATATATTTATAATCTGTGTCTGAGAATACATTTTAGAATATGCACACAGTACATCAATTTGTGTGTCTTTACTCCTTCCATATCTTATGTAGCTATAAAAAGGTTACCTATTATGCTTAATATCTTTAGATACATTTTCTTCAAAATATTTTTGATCTTGTCTCACACTATGCTTAATCTGTTTGTCCAGCTTGTTTATTTCAGTTTTCAAAATTCTAGTTCGATCTTTGTTCCATTTCTTACATATTTTTGTCTCTCACCTTAATCAGATGTCTAGCTGTTATGGAAATATATCTGCCTGATGTATGCCTAGATCCTGATGTTAAACATTTTTTTTTATTTTGTGCACTGAAGCAATTTCTCTTTCAAAACTTTCCACATTCCATATGCAGTTTTTCCACTGAACACCTCACTCCAGTTAGTTTTACATAGTGACTGTTTTGCTTCCATATAATCTGTAATTAACCTTCTGTGCATTGGTTTAGATTTCAGTTTGGCAGAATTATCTAGCAACAAATTAACCTTTATAACCCCATGATCACTGCACATCAGTGGTGGTAAAACTTGACTTGAAGTTACAGTAATTTCTTTGGGAACACAAACAATGTCTAGTGTGTTCCGTCCCCTGGTAGTTTTTTTACAATCTGAAGGAATTGTTCCTGAATATACGCTGTGAATAATTTCCTTACTAACATTGTAGAATCAATAGTATTCCAGTCTGTTTGTGGTAAATTTAAGTCCCCAGCTAATATTATTCTTCCCTCCTTTGTTTCATGCAAGAAATGTATGAATTCTCTAGGTCATCTGCACTTGACTTTGGTGGTCTATACAATACACTTCAACAATTGTTATATGTTCCAGAGTTGTCTTTATTGTCACAGTTACACAGACTATAGCGTTGGTGTTAACACTGAATATGTAATAATCACAGGTCTCAGCTATCTTTGATTCCTATCATAAAACACCTCCACCTGATTTTTTATTAGAATGTCTGTTACAGTAAAAGCATTTATACCTTGACAGAACTGGTTTCCAGTCATTGTTCTTTAACCTTGTTTCACAAACAGTTAACAACATCAATCTTGTGGGAATGTAGCAAAGTTTCTAATAAATCGTTAATGCTCTTTGCATTAACAACCGTCAGAAATGCATCAAATGTTGCTGTTTGTGGGCTGTTAAATTTTTGACATCGAAAAAATCCTGCCTAGTGTTTGTCAAATATTACAAAATATCTGCTGCAAAAATTTGCTTCCCTGGTCTAAATAGATGAACACCATCCTGTCTGAACACGTGTGCCCAAAACAAGGCTTGGATGCTCTACACATTTCCATTTTTTAAACAGGACATTTTTTCCATGTAGGTATTTACCCAAAAAATCTTTTCATTCACAGTGACCTGACTGTCCTTTCTATAGGTGATTTGTGAAAAATACGTCCTAACACCAGTACAAGCAATACTATCTAAGAGGCCTGTCAGTTCTGTACTAACAGTCAGAGAATTATTGCGGGTGAAATCATTTATACCGACATGAATAAAAACAGATCCATACTCCCTTACATTAAGGTGTTCCAAGACTTGACTTACATCTTCTATTTTCACTTCTGGCAAGCATAACACTATTCTATGTTCATTATTATCTCTGCAAGTATACGTATCAATTCCTCTAATAATTGAATCTCCAATTACAAGAATATCATTGCTGGCCAGCTTTGAGGAATCCTCATCTTCTAATACAGTAGTATCTGCTCTATCAATTATTATGAAGGATAGATCTTCATCGCTATTAGTCTTATTAATCCTACTGTTGACGTCCTCCAAGCTTTTCAAAGCCTTTCTAATAGAAACATGTTTACTTAGACCTCCTCTAAAGGATACTACGTCTTGGGATTTATATGTTTTTTTCAGGCTTTAACCCACTTGCCCTTTGAACCATCAGCTAAGTCTGAACTAAAATGTTTGACCTTGAAGACTATTTTCTTAGTTGCGGTTAGTTCTGCCAGGAAAAGTGTCTGAACTTAGGCTGTCTCTTCAAAACCTCCTTATTTAATTTTTCAGAAGGATAGAATATCTTTATGGACCAATCCTTCCTTTCTGCCTAAGGTGGTGTCAAAGTCTAATATTAATCAGGTTATCAACCTTCCAGTCATCTTTCCAAATTTCTCAAACAAAAGAGAATATATGTTACACCTGTTGGATGTTCACAGTTACATTTCTACCCTCACAGAAAAAAAGATTTGAGGATGTCTGAACAGTTATTTGTTTTGTTTTCTGAATAAAAATTAGGCAAACCAGTTCCTAAACTGACTTTGACCAAATGGTTGACTACTTGTATTACCTTTGTTTATGAAAAAGTGGGTTTGCCTTAACCAAAACCACCAAAAGTCCATTCCACCTGGTCTATGGCAACTTCTTCAGCTTTTTTGCCTAGAACTTCCTTGAGTGATATTTGTGCAGCTGTAACTTGGGCTAAACCTCATACCTTTATCACTCATTACAAGTTGGATCTGGTCTCTAGGGGAAGAGCAGCCTTTGGCTCAGCAGTGCTCAGGAATGTCCTTCCTTAGAGTACTTCCAGGATTTAGATAGCTGGGGACTCTGTCTCCAAAGGTTGGGGAATGAATGAAAATGACAACATCATATAAAGTTATACATTCACCATAATGTTCCATCTGTGTTGTCCATTTTCATTCTTCCTCAACTTCCCAGCCACCAACCTCCTCCTTGCTTTACTCTTGGAAAGATCAAAGGCTATTGGAGGACTTTCTCCCAGGGAAAGTAAGCACTTGCCCAGACATAAATAAAACTCACTCTGAGGTAAGTAAAACCCACCTAGGTGGGAGAGGGGCTATGCCTCCCACACCCCATAGTGTTGGTGGGCTGTGCCCCCCCAGTTATATATACCAACTCTGGGATCGCACTACAGTAGAGAAAAGGCCATGTTGGGTAAGTGTTTACTTACTCTGGGAAAAAGTTGACATTCGAGTTTTTTAAGTTTCAGTATTTTCGTCTCGGGTACATGACCGTCGGCATTTCAAAGTAGGCTCTCATTTGATTGTGTTTGGGAAATCTGGATGGCTTCCCTGCCCTGCAAAAAAAAAAGTGGTTTTCAGCAATTTTTTTTAATGTAGTTTGGTGATTCTGATCCTCAATGCATTTACTTTTGTACACTCATAGTGGAAGCATTTACCATCTCATTCTAGAATGACACATACTTAACCCCCTTCGAATGACACCAATTACTTATCGAATTGTTAAGTCCAGTTATATTGTTTTAGTATCTAGGCATCATACTTGGTAAAGGTAAGATACTACTCAAGACCAATACATGCCCTTCCTCCAACATAGGCATAGTAAGTAACAGTGCGTCTCTCTAAGTGAAATGCCTCCAGTCATTCACTCCCACATGGACCACTACTAGATGGTACTTGTATTTGTATGGCTTAAGATTCCTTACGGCCTTTGTGTCAGCATGGATCATAGTACCTGACAAGCAGGTTAATGTCACCCTGTTCTTTCCCAGTCTGGCGAATATGGAGTTCATATGCCTAAATGTAGAGTCACCTATGAGTAAAACATGTCCTTGTGTAGAAGCGGACTTATTGGGCTTTATGGGCTTAAGCCTGCTTTTGTAATGACTCTTGAGTGAGCTGTGTAGAGTTGCAGTTTGTTTGAGTTGCAAAATAGTAAGTGTTGCTTTAAGACTTCGAGAAAGTCGCCAAGGTCCTGGATGAGGGAAAGTGCATACCATCTATCTTAACCTAGCAAAGGCATTTGACCCAGTCCCCTGCTCAGATATGATAGAGAACCATTCCTAATTGGGAATTAACCGCTACATTACCAAATGGGTAGCCAACTGGCTGACTGTTCCCTGACGATTGCAAATTGGGAGCAATCATTCAGTCCCTCAACAATGCTAATATACCGCAGACAGGGTTAACACAGACAAATGATTAGTGCTAGAGCCACGGATTAAAGTTAAATACAAAAAATGCAGTTATTCTCTTTGGAGACGCTGACATCCCTGCTAATTACATTATAGGCAGCACCCCCTCAAGTGGGAGGTTGTCATAATGGTTAAAGAGTGTACCTTACGGACACAAAGTGCTGGGGTTTAATTCTTATATAAGGTAATTAGCTAGGCTTAAAATGACTCACAAGGGTAGTTAGCCTAGTCTTACTCTATGAACTGCCCAGATTTTTACAATAGAGTCCCCCCAATGATGACATACTACAAAAATGGCTTGCACAAAGAAATGGTTGGTGCCAAAGTCACAAACTTAAACTAAATGAAAAAAATGCATTGTCATCCCTTTCAGCAAAGGGAAATTCCCTGCAAATTACGATATTAATAGTACCCCCCTTAGCTCATACCCAGTGGCGAGAGATTTGGGAACACAGGTTGATAGCAGTCTTTACTTCAATCACCATGTGCCAGCAGTGGTAAAAAAAAGGCCTTCTATGTTGCATATCTCATAAGTAAGGGCATCGCATCCAGAGCTAAGGATGTCGTAACTCCCCTGTACTCATCCCTCATCAGACCACTTATAGAGTACAGTACTTCTTTCTGTATGTACCTCACCAGACACCTGCAGCACCTGGAGAGACCTCAAGAGGTTTCTCACCAAGAAAATGTAGGGCCTTCAACACATGACCTACATGGACAGACTGAAGGCCTTGCCACTGTACTCTGTGTCTTATAGGCTGCTGAGAGGCGACTTGTGCCTGGTGTACAGAGCAGTTTCGGACCCTGCACTAATGGAAATACTGCACATCTGCAAGTCAAATGGGACAAGATTCGCTCACTGTAGGGATCTTAACCTAGCCTGCGACATTAACAGGGCATGCTGGAGAGACAGATATGTCTCCCAGAGATTGCCATTTCTGGGTAGCAAACTCGCAGTTCACATAAAACAGAGTTCTCCAATAACCCTATCTAAGCATAACTTAGACAGCTGGATGGGAGACCGTAAATTTACCCTGGGGGTGTCACCAATGTTCTTCTTGGATATGGGCAGTCTGTGCTGATCATAGACTTGTGCTGCAAATGTAGACCATACAACTTGGTCAATAAGGAAACCAGGGTATAACATGGCTCAGCTTATAAAGTTCCTAGGGCCAGTAGCCTAGTAACCTCCTGTGAACCTATTAAGTGTAGACTCAGGTTGATAGCAGTCTGAATTTTGACCACCATGTAAACACAGTAGTAAGGAAATCCTTGTATGTGGCACATCTTCTAAGTAAAGGCATCACATCTAGATCTGAGGGTGTTATAATTCCATTATACTTGTTCCTCATCAGACCGATAATTGCATACAATGCTCCCTTTTGCATGTACCTCACCAGACATCTGCAGTAATTGAAAAGACCACAGACGTTTCTCACCAGGAAATTACAGGGTACACAAAACAATTCTTACGCAGAGAGACTGAAAACCCTGTCACTGTATTGTGTCTCCCACAGGTTGCTAAGGGGTGACCTGTGTCTGGCTTACTGGGCAGTCTCTGACCTGGCACTGATGGAAATGCTACACTTTTGTAAATCAAACAGCAGGAAGGTCACCTGCTCCAGGGTTCTTAACCTAACCTCTGACATGAACAGGTCATGCTGGAGAGCTAGATACTTCACATGAAACAGAGCCCCTTCTTGACCCTCTTCAACCACAACCTAGATCAATGGATGGGTGACCGCAGATTCACTCCTGGGGTCGCATCCATGTCTCTTCTGGACAGATGAAGTTGGTATTGACTACCATAGACCCTTACCTCTGCGAACTTCACTCACCTAACTATCGACAGTTGGGGCAACTTGGGATAAATATGGCTAGGCTTGTAAAGGCTCTAGTTAGTCTAGTAGCCTCCTATAAACCTATAAGTACCAAAGGATGGAATATGTTAGATTGTGTTCTAGGAGATTTTGACATTTTTTTTCTTTATAGCCTCGGCATAAGTTAAGGACTTAATAGTGTGTGTTGTGATTGGTGTTTGTTGTTGAGGTATGATGTCTGCTGATGTTTGCCTCTATGCTTCTTATAGATTTACATCTGTCTCGGGTTGTATTATCTATCAGTAGCAGGCGTGAACATTTGGTAAGCATAAGCCAGGCTTGTTGTAGCCTTCTCATGGTAGTGCCCAGACTAGCTTGTTCAGCTGCTCAGCACAAGAAAAAAACAAGTTATACAACAATTAAGAATTTAAACTGAAGTTGTTTCCAGCAAAACAGCAAACGGACAAATCAAAGAAGTACCACTCAGACTGCCCAGTCAGAGATGGTCAGGAATCAATGGCCTGTTGCTTCCTGTCTCAGCATGAGCAAAATAATAGCACTAATGCCAAACTGGTTCCTAGGAAGCAGTTATCGGGTTTTCAGTGACTGGTTGTCGTTAGGAATTCTAGGAAATATCTTTCTTCTTCTGCTCTCATTAGAATCAAAGCAGAAGCACTGATTCCAAAATGATTTTTGAGAAGTGGATTGTACGCTGTACGTTAGTGGCCTTGTCCCAGATGCTGCAGATTTTAAATGAAAAAATGGCTAACACTTCTAGATATTGCAGCACTATACAGAGATAGGAAAGAAAGAGTAACTTTAGCTTTATCAGTCAAGAGGAGGGCCTTCCTAGTTTGATCTTCTACTGCTCAGTACTATGTGCAGATGAGATGAGGCTAGAAGGAGGAAGGGAAGGTAACTCTAGGTCAATACTTTTAAAAGAACAACATGGATTAGCTGGTGGGCAGGTGCTCAGTGCTCTGGATGTATGAAATATTATGGAAGAGACGTCGCTTAAGGGAAATGACTTCTTAAAGTGATGCATTATTGGAAGCTGATGACAGCCAAAGAAAGAGGAGATGGGGGTGGTAAATTTTGTGGTCAAATTTACACGAGAGACGTGAAGCTAGAGATATTGTCTTTTAAGAACACAACAGGAAGATGGTGGCAGGAAGAGGAAACTAAATCTTCTAATTTATTGGGAATTTCTCTTCATATGGCCAGTAGTGGATTACAGTTGGGGCAAAATAAGTGAGTACTTTGGGGCCACAGCTTCAGGGGGGCCCATTCATTTAAAATTAAAAGAATAATGCTAAAACAATTAAAGAATAAATTTAAAATTTTACATGCATGTGCCTTTGAGGAAATGTTCCACCCCACCCCCTACACCCAATCAGTTCACATCACCCAGTTCCACTCCTCCCCCCACTGTCAGTCAGTTTACTTCTCTCACTTCTACTTCAGCTCACCCTACTGCCCTTCAGTTTGCATCGCTGAGTTGTGTTTTGAATGAAGCAGTTTGAGTGTTGCTAGAACTGAAACAACTTGCGTGTTGCTCTTTGAATTTCCTTGACTTGAATGCTGTTTTCTTGGATTACTGAGTCAAGTGGCTGGGAAATGAAATTTTGACTGGAAACCAAATCACTCTGAGAAATGAATACTGTCCTGAACCTGTGAGAGTCTGACAAGGTAGAGGTCAGACTGAGGAATGTCTGTTGGCTGAGAAATGACTTTGCCTGGAAACCAAGTAGATTGGTGCTTTTACAATATAGAAGAGTGTATGTGGGAAATGCTCTTGTTAGGACTGAGCCCCTGTACAAGGGAAGGCTGTTTTTTGCTTAGTGCCATAATCTTCTGCACTAGCTGCCAGATTAGATTGCCATTAATAAGTTACTGAATGTTAACGCCGCTATTTCCTGTCACTGGGGATTGGGGTTTGAATCCTTCCTCACTTTTTCTTTTAATTTAGTCTGGCAGTTTGTGCAGAGGGTTAAGGCTGTGAGTTGTACTTCTATAGTTACAAGATTTAATTCCATTAGCTCTCATTTGCCATTTGTGTAACCTTAAAACAAGTCACTTAACCAGACAGTGCTTTGGGTCAACTGGAAATTTGGACTAAGCTCCTCATTGGTCCTGCAGACTGCAAACGTAGTAACTATCTATGCACAACAGAAGTTCTAGTGTAAAGGAAGGAAACTGATTGATTATAGTAAACAGGAGCATCATCATATGACTATGTTCTTTGGATACGATTCTTGGTTTCTTTATTTTGTTGAATGTTGACAGTGTATAATTATTTAGCTGTGAATAAAAGGGACAGCATGAAATCTGAGTTTAAAGTTGTATTTAATTATGAATACATTTTTAATTTAGCCTGTTTTTTACAGGCACAAAGGTATGGAATGCACTGTGTTTGGGCTACAGCACGTTGTCTAGCACTTGATACAGATACGCAAGTCTATGAGCTCTTAAAGCGCTGATTATTGTAGTCGTCTTCTTCCTCTTCTTTCAGCTTTTTCCCTGTGGGTCGCTACAGAGGATCACATATCTGCTCGTGGCAGTGGAGTTTTTACAGTGTCGAGTTGCCAGCCCGGCGCCCAACCTTCCACGGAAGGCACGCACTCACGCCTAGGGCCAATTTAGAGTATCCAATCCACCTACAGCATGTCTTTGGGATATGGGAGGAAACCGGAGCACCCGGAGGAAACCCACGCGACCATGAGGGGGATATGCAGACTCTGCACAGAAGGCACCCCAGCCGAGGATCGAACTGGAGAACCTCTTGCTGTGAGGCAGCAACGCTATTGTAGTACAGAGTTTAATTCCCTCAGTCTTTGTCTTCTCTGTGACTCTGAACAAGTTACTTCACCAGACAGTACTCTTGGGCTGCTTCTGAAAATGAACATTTGTACCCAGTGTGTTGTCCCAGGCTGTTAACAAATGTGTTGCACATTTGTCTTCTGAATTCCTGCACCATCCACCTAACAGCTAAGTTAGTGCTTCACTACATGCTGTACTTTTATGAATCCCAGTATGTCTCTTGTAGTTAAATGAGTTGTACGCTGTACGTTAGTCAGTGGCCTTGTCCCAGATGCTGCAGATTTTAAATAGAAAAATGGCTAACACTTCTAGATATTGCAGTACTATGCAGAGATAAAGCTAAAGTTACTCTTTCTTCCCTATCAGTCAAGAGGAGGGCCTTCCTAGTTTGATCCTATTGCTCAGTACTATGTGCAGATGAGATGAGGCTAGAAGGATCTTCCAACACCAAGGTTATGGGAAGGGAAGGTAACTCTAGGTATATACTCTAGATATAGTTCATTAAGAAGAGAAGTTTACTGTTTCACAAACTAAGTATGTTTTCAGTGCAAGAGTGTTTGTTTTGTTTAAAAAATAGCTCTGTGCTTTTTTTTCTGCAAATTTGAAATAAAAATTTTTAAATGAAATCCAAATTTCTGTGATAATTGTAAAAGTAAAGAAATAAATAGTATGTACACCGGCAGGTTTGAATAGTGTTTATGGTAATTGGGGAGAGACAGCCAAGTAATGGGATACTGGTATGGCTGGAGGCTGGGCCTAATTCATTATCAGACATAGGACCCCATTTGATCACGGTCTGGTTTTATTGACTCTGCAGGCATATGCAGTAGAAGTGCAGCATTATCAGCCATTCAGGTAGCTCAGATCTGTACCGAGTGATGGCAGAGGGGATAGATATTCTTAAAGACGGAAGAAACAGAGGTCATAAATTAGATGTAGGTGTCCTGCAGCATTTATATTGTTTTTAATTGTTTGATTTATTTATTGTACTAAATAATTCATTAATTCATTAATAGACCTGGATTGTGTGATGCAGCCTAAACATGTTGCATTTTAGTAAAATATTTTTGTAGTACCTTCTTTACAGCCTCTAGTAACTATGAAGGGCTTTATATTTGTCAGGTCATATAGTCTGATGATCAGAACTGTCTGAAATTCAGCATCCTTTATGCAATCATTTTTGCATATTACTGTGATGTAGTCTTCTGTGCAAGATCAGATTGTAAAGGATTTCTTCATTCAGTTAAAAAGTGTTATTGTGTATGTGTCTAATTAATACAGAGGACTAAAGCTCTAACTTGTTAATGAGATGCTTCCTGTGCCAAGGGTGCAGGGTTTATATCTTTCTCACCTTCATTTACCTACTGTGTGACCTTGAGCAAGTCACTTAACCAGACAGTGCTCTGGGGCAATTGGGAATTTGGCCAAGGCTCCTTACTGGTTTCCTGGATGGCATACCTAGTAACTGTGAAACTTCAAAAGACCCCACAGCTCTGTCTCTTGTGAGTCAGTCAGACATTAGAACTAATCAATTAAGGACTCCTACATAAGACAGAAGAGGTCACTTAAGGTTAATCATTTGTGAACTGAGGGGGTGGAGCTAGGAACTAAACCTTCTATTTAAGGGGTAAAATAAAACATTTCAGAGCTTTATTGAAAAGGCTCACCCAGACTCTGCTACACTTTGCTGTGACGGAAAGGTTGGTTTGCTTTTTATTTGTTGTATTTTGTATTAGTTTATTGCCTTTTTATATTTTGAGTGCTGTGATTTGTTTTCTTTACCTTGTGTTTTGCTTGTGTTCTGCTTTTAACTGCATGTTGAAACTTCAAAAGTCCCCACAGCTCTGTCTCTTGTGAGTCCGGCAGAAATTTTTCCCCACCCTGTCACTGTCATGTTCTTAAATACCACTGTCTTTCTAGTTGCCTGCCTCTTATGTTAATTTGACCATATATCTCATTTCTTCTCTGCTTTCACTGGCTTGTGTGAGTAAGCACAAAATTATAATTTTGTGAAGTCACTCCTCTTCAACTATTTAAATTTATTGGTCATTCTACTGTATTCCATAGTACCGGAATACAAAGGTGATCACCCCCTTTCAATCTGTCTTGCTGTTTTAAAAATAGTGACTCTCTCTAAAACTTAACTTTTTAGACAGGTAAAACTTAAGTTACCTACTTTCACATCTAACTTCTCTAGTGCACACTGCAGTGTTTAGGATAAACCATTTTTTTTTATATTACCTTTAAGCATCCCTGTGACTAGCACTTGCTCTAATACCTGCTGGGAAGCACTAGGAAGCCTTAAACTGATACAAGCACTCAACTCTCCTCATTAATAAGGAGAAAGTAATCATAGGCACAACAGCCTATCATTGCAAAGTACCTTGCTAAGGTAAGGGAAAACAGCTCCTGTACTTTTCAAAAAAAAGCACCAAACCAGGCATGTCCAAAAGTCAGCTTCCGTTGAATTCTCCTGTCCACCTGGTGAATCTGGGCATACTGGGGCAATGCAGCAATTGCCTCATGTACACAGACAACCGTCTCCTCCTACCACCCAACATTACAACCTGTGAGAGAGATGCACTTACATAGCCAAACTGGAAGCAAAGCTCTCTCCACCCAAGATTGTGCTAGACAGTCAAGAGGAGAAGGTTAACACCCGCACTACACCTCAAGCAACACATAGCCCTTCTAAACTCACACCACCAACACCCACACATAGCAACACTAAATCCACATATGCGGAGGCCCTTAACTGTAACCTGCCCAAGCAACAAGGACCTCTGAAGCTGAAACGCAAACAAACACCAATCACAACCAAAGTGTCACATAGCTCACAACCCCTAAGGCAAGACAACGTACCTAACACTTTAGTCATAGGTGACTCTATAGTCAGGCACACTGATGTCCCACTCACCAAGCTGAAAAAGTTGAAAATTACAGTGAGCTGCCTGTCGGGTGCCAGAATCCGCCACGTAACTCATGCATTCAATTCACTCCACAACAAGTACATATATGACTTTGTCATTGTCCATGTTGGAGTGAATGACTTGAGATGTATCTCCCTGAACTTCATGAAAAGAGACATGGAAGAGCTCTCAGATCATGTGTAGCATCCTGCCTTCGCCCCGTATGATACCACAATATAAGGACAAAATGATTGACTTCCAACAATTGGCTAAGCTTCTGGTGTTATTCAAAGGGGATCCAGTATTCGTCTGCCTGGGACGACATGATCGACAGACCACGATGCTTTGCCAGAGATGGTCTGCACCTGTCTCCCCTGGGATTCAGGTTACTGGCAAAGGCTCTTGCCACCCCTATAGTGCCTTTTTTAGGCAACGTTCAAAGGACAAAACCACCACCGTAACAGGTACGAGCATGCAAAATCTGAAGGTGATGCTACTCAATGCTAGAAGTCTAAACCTCAAAATGCACTCTCTCAAGGCACTCCTAAAAATAGAGAACATTGATATCTGTGCAGTAACTGACACCTGGTTCAAGGCTCCAGAGAGCACCCCTGCAATACCAGGCTACAACTCTTACCACACTTTTCGGCCACCAGACCAGGATCAAAACAGAGTGTCTATATTCACCAATGATATTCACACCACCAGGTTAGTTGCCCAACACAATGCGTCTGAAATTCTCCAGGTGCAACTAACACTAGGTAAGACTGCAATCCAAATTGTAGCTTGCTACAGATCCCCCACCATGCCCCAAAATTCTCACTACACCTTTCTAAACATACTGGAAAATATTAGTATACAACCAAACACCCTAATATTGGGCGATTTCAACTACCCTGCCATTAACTGGGAAAATTACTCGTGTACCAACACCTTTGCCCAATGGTTCTTGGAATTCATAAATTCCAATGGCCTGGATCAACTAATCCATAGTCACACCAGGGGCTCCAGTATCCTAGACCTGGTCATTACTAACATGGGAAATCGATGCTCCACACTTATGGTCACCCCCTCGTTGGTCAGGTCTAACCATAAACTAATCACCCTTAACATCCACATCTCCCCCCATCCCCCAGTAAGAAACCCACCATAAAAAACTTCTCCAAAGCCAACTTCATGCTACTCAAGTCAGAAGTTACAAACTTCATGACACCCATGCAAATGGGAACTGAAAGTTCGACTGCTGAGTCCTACACTAAGGCACTGAACGAGCACATCCACTCATGCATGAATCGTGGCATCCCAAATAGATCCAAGATGCTCTCCTATAAAAAAAGGAAGCCAATCTGGTGGTCCCCTACCATAAACAAACTTTACAACAAAAGGAAGAAACTGTTGCAGAAAAGGGGAACATCCCAAGATGCAAAAAACTCCCTTACCAGCCTCAGTAAAAAGCTGAGATCCCTCATAAAATCCTCCAAAGCTAGTTACGAAAATAAAATCGCCAAAGATTCCAAAGACAACCACAAGGCATTCTATAACTATGTCAAGAATCTAAATGGCAGTTGTCAGATCTGCTCTGAGCTACAACAGAATGGCATTAAATTTACTGATTCCAAGGATATTGCCAATATCCTGGCAGATCGATTTAGTGCCAACTTCACTCCCCTCTCACCCCATAAATGCCCCATCTCAATATCGGAAGATTGCCAAATTTTGGTAACAACAGCCACACAGGTAAAAAACGCACTCTCCAAAGCTAAGAATACAGCATCCATGGGACAAGATGACATCCTGGGCTGTGTACTACATGAACTACAAAATGAACTGGCACCTCACCTAAGTGTCATGTTTAATCATACCCTCACCTCAGGCTTCATACCCACTGAGTGGCACACAGCTACAGTTATCCCACTCCACAAGGGGGATCCACCTTGGATCCCGGGAACTACCGCCTCATCAGTCTGGCGAGCCTGATCTGCAAGGCCATGGAACGTATTATCATGGAACTTATAAACAAAGACATTGGCAACCTTAAAACACTGGACCCTACCCAGTTTGGGTTCGTGAAGGGCTGATCTTGTCTCCTGAACCTGATTGACTTCTTCGAATCAGTCTCCAGAGCCATGGACGAGGGTAAGGCAGTCCACACAGCCTATCTGGACCTCGCCAAGGCTTTTCACACCATCCCCAACTCTGGAATCATAGATAAACTTACTAAGCTGGGCATTAATCTCACCTTCAATAACCACATCGTCACAACAGTCAGGAAATCCTTCTATGTGGCACACCTCATCACCAAGGGCTTTTCATCCAGAATAAAGGAGGTCATTGTCCCACTGTACTCATCCCGCATTAGACCCATTATAGAATACAACGCCTCATTTGGTATGTACCTCTCAGGACATCTGCAACAACTGGAAAGGCTGGAGAAATACCTCACTAAAAGAATCACAGGCCTAAAGCAGATGCCCTATGCTGACCTCCTTAAACTCCAGCTATACTCTGTTGCATATCATCTACTCCGAAGCGATCTCTGCTTAACATACAAGGCCATGTCAAATCCGGAGCTGTTGGACATGCTACACTTAAAGAAATCCCAATCCCTCAGAGCCACACACTCCAGGGATCTAAACCTTGTCATCACAATAAACAAAACATGTTGGAGGGATAGGTTCCTGACCCAGAGACTCCCCAGACTCTGGAATAGACTGCCCATACATCTCAAGCAGAGCACCTCTTTGGCCCTCTTCAAAAGGAACCTTGATGACTGGATGGGAGAAAGGAAATTCACCCCAGGTATCACGTCAGTCGCCCTGCTAGACAGGCGTCCAGGGAAGTAAACGGAGTGGGAAGAAATAGCCAGGGAATTGTTATGGCTAGGCTTGTATAGGCCATAGGGCCGATAGCCTAGTACCAACCTATGAACCTGTGGTTGTTTTTTGCCAGCCATTCCCTATTGTTTACATGATCTAATTCAGGTGATGTTATGGCAATATCATCAGCGCACCATTTTTTTTTATTGCAGCATAGGCCATTTATTCTTCAAGAGCAAAAGGCACTGCCTTTTTAGATGATTACAGGTATTTGTGGATTATAATGACAGCAGTTTGAGTGGCCTTTTATGATTGAAATGCTCAGAAATTAATACTTTTATCATTATTGATATATTTTGTATTGCTGCTTACTGGGAAAAAGTTCAAAACTACAAATTTAAAATACATTTCAACAAATGTTGCTATACTAAACAAACATAATTTGAAATAATCAGGAAGGTAAATCCAGAAGTACTTAACAGGTTATTGATCTGTTATGATCTTAATAAGCCCAGATGTACATTCCCTGGTAGTTTTCAGCCCTTATATTTTACTTTTGAATACTTCCGAGGGAGGCACAACATAGATATGTTGGTACATTTACTTTTTACCCCTATGAGGGACATGAGTGCTAAATTGTGGGTTAATATAGCAATAACCCATGCCTGGGTGTGGGTAATGCTGGTTTTACCCACGGTTGGCGTGGTTTGGTCCTGAGGGCGAAGCCCGAGAGACCAAACAAAGCCAACCGTGGGTAAATACAGCATTACTCACACCCAGAAGTGGGTTATTGCTATTATACCATGACATTATTTAAGAAAAGAAACTATTACTTTTCTTAAATAATGGCATAGTATAATGCCTGTTTACTGCCCTTCCGCAGATGTCTGGCATCCGCGGCAGTTCTGATGTACTGCGCACCTGCGCAGTACATCAGAGCTGTGGGCAAAAGCAACAGAGAAAGCAAGATCTCCGTTGCTTTTTTTTTTACTGTTTTCGCTATGTTAAATGGGTTTAACATAGCGAGACAGTTTTAAAATAAGCAACGGAGAAACAGTAAAAAAAGCAACGGAGATCTTGCTTTCTCCGTTGCTTTTTTTTTAAAACCTGTCTCGCTATGTTAAATGGGTTTAGCATAGCGAGACAGCTTTAAAATAAGCAACGGAGATCTCCGTTGCTTATTTTAAAGCTGTCTCGCTATGTTAAACTCATTTAACATAGCGAGACAGTGTTTTAAAAGTAGAGTTATACTAATGGAAAAAAGTCCGGGCGACCGGACCTTTTTCCATTAGTATAACTCGATTTACAATGTGCACGCTGGCCAATCAGCGTGCACGTTTTGGGGGGGGTCATGGTATAATTTGTGATTTCCCATCCATCCATTCATCCAAAGTGCAATAGAATAGCGTAAGAGAAGTAGTTTATGTGGAGAGGAAGACTGTTCCTTGGAAAAGGCATTCTTTGCAGTATGTCTGTCTCTGGATCCCTTGAGCGGGTGATCACACTACCATTGGACTTGCAAATGTGTAAATTGTGTGACAGAGAAGTTGAGGCAATGTGTGCAAGGCAGAACACATCTTTTAAGTAGCATGTATGATTCTAAGAAGATGCACAAGACTTTGAGATGGTCTGCATATTTTTTATGGTTTTAGGCCCTTGATTTTTTTTTTTATTTATTTTATTTATTTGCAGTTTATTTTATTTATTTGCAGTTTGATTACTGGGGAAGTCCACTCGGCCGTATTGACCCATTTTCAGTGGAGTCCCAGGGAGAAAAGCTCCAAGATGCATTATACAAATTTTTTTTTTTTTTAGTAAGATAGCATTGTGGTCACTCCAGGTGTGAAAAGTGTTTGGACAGGTACAAACTGAATAGAGCGTTATATTCTTTGATCAGCCCGATGAGAGTAGAGTGGAATGATTACATCCCCAGACCTGGATGCTGTACCTTTAGTTAAAAGCTGTGAGGTGAAAAAGAACTTATTTACAATAGTGCGGATGTGGTGATCAGCATACATTTTATTTTTCACAGTGGTTTCCAGATCCCTGGCTATGGTGTCTACTTTCAGGAATGTGTTGTCAGTGTGAAAGTTGCAAGGGAAGTCATGCCTACCGAAGGATATAATTATACTTTTCTTTGCATCTAGGTTTAGTCTGTGGTTTTGACACCAGCTATTTCTTTGAGAAGGGCCTCCTTGGAAGATTTTGGTTTCCTCTGGGGAATTTATGATGGCACCAAGTTTACAGTTGTCTGCAAACTTGGTGAGCCATAAACACTTACCATTTCCTTTTACCTCCAAGAAGTGAATGCTCAAGGACTGAATCATGGGATACAGCACTGGTGACAGATCTTTTGGAGAGGTAGAGCTACTCCTCTTAATTGCCTGGGTTCTATTGCTGAGCCAGTTTGCTGCCCAACAAGCTACATAGGGATTTACATTTAGCTGGGCGAGTTATGTACGACTCCTGAGTGTGGGATGATGTTGAATGCCATTGTGAATTGTAGATATGTTGTGTGTACTGATTTGCCCTCATACTTTGCTTCAGTAAACGTCTTGAAGAAGTGGACCAGGTTAAGAAGGCAGGCTATCCCCTTGATGAATCTGAACTGACTTGACTCCAGAGTTTGTAGGTTACCTCTCTCCTTGTTTATTAATTCCGTAATGATCCTCTCCATAGCCTGTTACAGATGAGGATGGTCAGGCTCAAAAGAACACATACATTTATGTATTTCCTGTAAATGTGTGCTGGTGCGGGGCCATGGTTTGAAAATAGATTGCTGTCCATGATAAATTTAATATGTCATTGCATACAGCTATTTAAAACCAATTGTGAATGAGCTTATTCAATAAAGCCCTGAAATTATTTATTTTTCCCATTTAAGTAAAAGGACGGATACCTAGCTCCTCCCATAGTAACAGGTGATTGACCTTAGGTGGCTTTTCTAATTCCTATGACCACCAAAGAGACACAACTTTGGTTCCTTTTCTAAGCTAAACTTTTAATGTGAAGTTGTTCAGTCTCACCGTTCTTCACTGATGGGTTCGGAGCCGATCCTCAGCTCTGACACGGCCAATTAACAAAGCTCAAACATTACCAGTAGCTCGAGACCAAGCCCCTTATCCCATGACGCATTGCTGGAATTACCTCAGATCTAGTTTGCTGCGGCACTGATCTGTTGGTTTCCAGCGTTGCTCGAGACTTTTTGTGGGATATTCTACATATTCGTAAGTTTTCTTCATTTTTTTCTCTTTTTATTTATATATATATATATATATATATATATATATATATATATATATATATTCTTAGATATAGTTAGACTGTTTAGAAGTGTACCCTTTTCCCTTTTATAGCTTTGCCAAGTTATTTGTGACTTTTTGCTTCTTGGCCTTGGCCTATAGTTGTTTAGGCTAGTTAGAAGTATATATTAACATTCTATATTGTATTATATCTAGAGTGGCCCCCTGTGGGCTTTTGTTTGTTAAAGTTGTTGATAGTTCTTCATAGTTGTTATTTTTCTAATTAAGATATTATGTCTGAGGATAAGGAGAAACATCCAAAGTCTGGTTTTAAGAAATGTCCAGACTGAGGACAAAAAATATCTGTGACAGATGCACATGTCCAGTGCGTTTATTGTTTGGGTGAGGTGCACCTTCAGGAGTCCTGCAGTGTCTGCCACTCCTTTTCTACAAGGGTGCTGGCTGAGAGGAAGAAGTAGCTCATTGATCGGGTATCCTTAAGCACCACTTTGTAGAAGCTTTGTCTGACCAGGATGGGGTCAGCAAATCATCAAAATCTTCCTCGGAGTCTATGACAAAAAAAAAAAAAAGTGGAATATACTGTGACTTCGGCTCCACAGCCTTCGGAGCCAACAGTCTGTTCTTTTTGGAGCCGGAATTCTGGCTTGGAACCGGTCTCTGAGACCCCCTCTTCTCCACTTCTCCAGTCGGCACCATCTGTGCTTTCTTCCAGGTCATCTGTTAGCCTTTCAGATTCGGATATGGATCGACTGGTACAGAAGCTATTAACAGTACCAGGCCTAGCTAAATTGTCGTCTCCGACCTGATCGTTGGAACTGAAGACCACACTTCCTGAATTGACTGCTCCTCCTCCGAGCCGTACCGGTCCTTCGGAGCCGGAGGAGGCTGACTTGATGATTGTAGAACCCTTGGAGCCCACGGCTGTTCCATTATCATCGGCTCCATTTGCTCGGATGTCCTCGGTGCCGACCGGAGACTCTAGGAGCCGACGCTCCCCTGTTGGATCTGTGGAGGATAGTCATACTGACTTGTCGGTGCCGACTCTTCCTCTCGGGGCTTTGGCTCGGGTGAGCTCGGCTCCTACCTCAGATTTGAAGCCCATGGCATCGGTGCGGGAGGGGATTGTGGTCCCTTTGAGTCCGTCGACTCCTTCTCATCGGAACCGTGATGCGTTCAAAGCCATGAGGCAAGTGTTGTCTCCAAAGACTTCCTCATCACCAGGTTTGGCCTCTTCTTCCCTTAAAGTGCTTGTGTCTGCTTCTGCTACCATCGGTCACCCCAAGGATAGAGAACCAGAGCCTCAGGTAGCCCCACTGGGTGCTCCCTGCTCTTCTGAGACTTCCCCAGAAGTCCTCACTGAGGAAGTACCCAGAAAGAGACCGTGCAAGAGGAGGCACTTGGACTCCCCACAGGAGTCCATGACATCTGACACCGACTTGGAGTCAGAAGGGTCCCCTCGATCCCCCTCTGAGGACATCTCCTTTGTGGAGATACTTGAGATCCTTCAGCAGAGGGATGATTGGCATTCCAAAAGCCCTACTGAGGATGAGTCGTTTTTTCTGAAGGCTTTCTGGTCTCAACCTTCCACCTCCTGGGTGTCTCCACCTTATGATGAGCTGATGCAATTGGTCTCTCGTAGGGCGTGGGAGTCGCAGGAGTCCATGGAGTCTGTCCCTTGGAGGCCTAATAAATTTATTTCTGCCCCCGTGGATAAATCCTTTCTGTCCAAAGGAGTTCGTGTTGATGCCATGGTGGTGGTGGCAGCCACAAAGAAGGAATTGTCGGGAACGTCTGCATCTATCCTTCCTCCCAACAGAGAGTCCAGGATCATGGATAGATATGGGAAACGCATGTTCAGTTCAGCGACTTTCACTCTGCGATCACTGAACTATCTGACCCATTTTACCAGACTGCAAAGAGATCTCCTTAAGGAGCTGGGAGATTCTCTTCAGGGTACTGTAGTTGCAGGCGTCTCTGACAAAGTTTCGGCCCAGCTTGCTACCCTTATGCAGCTGATGATTCAAGTAGGGCTGCAGGTGCAGGGATTATTCTTCGCAGATATACCTGGATGCACCTCTGTTCCTTTGCAGAGCCTTTCAAGTCTTCATTTGTAAACACCCCGTTTGACGGCTCATCCTTGTTTGGGCCAAAGGTAAAGGAAACATTGACCAGGTGTGAACAGGAGATAAAGACTCTGTCTGCCATCGGAGTCCATTTTTCCACCCCTACTCGGCCTTTTCCCAAAGGCCAAATGGGAGGGAAGATGTGGTTGTGGAAAGCCCAAGGGGAGGGAAGATGTGGTTCTGGAAAGCCCAAGGAGCCTTTCAGGACATACATGGGGAACCTCCCTCCAGGGGCAGAGGAGGGGGTAATAATGGAAGACGCCGCCCTTGTGGCAGAGGGGGTCCGCAACACCAGGGTGACAGAGATCACTTCTCTGGTCAACCCTACCAGCGCTCCTGAGAGGAGGCCGACTGTCCTGCTCTGGAGGCGGTTGGTTATCTTTGTACCCAGAAGCCTGGCTAGACATTACAAACGACAGATGGGTACAAAGCATCATTTCCAGAGGGTATTTCATACCGTTCTCCGCTCCACCCATTCCCGTCAAGAGAATCTCGGACATTCCACCCAGTTACAGGGAACAAGCAAACACAGAGGTCCGCAAGTTGCTAGAAAAAGAGTCATCCAGCCAGTCCCAGCAGACCAAACAGGATTCGGAACTTACTCGAGATTCTTTTTGGTTCCAAAGAAAACAGGGGACTGGAGACCCATTTTGGACCTCAGCAGACTGAAGCAGTTTGTGAAAAAAAGAGAAGTTTTGGATGGTCACGCTTCAGTCCATACTTTTCCCTTTTGAGGAAAAGACAATTGGATGAGCTCGATCAGTCTCGTGGATGTTTACTACCACATAAAAATGGCCAGACCATCCAGAGATCATCTGCGTTTCCGGCTGGGAGCCCGTCACTACCAATTTCGAGCCCTGTCCTTTGGTCTCGCTACAGACCCCAGAGTGTTTACCAAATGTATGGCAGTGGTCACGGCTCACCTGAGGTGTCTAGGATTCCAGGTGTTTCCATACCTAGATGATTGGCTACTTACCTCTACCGCCAGGCATCAACTGATTCAGGCAACAGAATCCGGTCTGACACTCTGCAACCTCTTAGGCATTATGGTCAACTTTGAAAAGTCTGCCTTGTCGCCATCGCAACATATTGTCTTTGTAGGGGCAGAGTTAGACACTTCGACCACCACTCTACATCTTCCAGTCAAAAGGGTATCAATTCTTCGCCAACACATTACTTCACTGGTGTCAAAGTACAGAGCTTTAGCCGCAGAGGTCTTGAAAGTACTAGGTTTGATGGCGGCAGCAATTTTAGCCATTCCATTGGCGAGGATGCATATGCGGATTCTTCAATGGCTCCTGTTCACTCAATGGTCTTACCAGGAATTGCCAATGAGCCATATGATTCTGATTACAAACTCTTGCAAGAGGGATCTTCAGTGGTGGTTGACGTCTCTACATGTCACAATAGGATGCCCCTTTGTATCTCCGCCCCATAGTAGTCACTGTGACCATGGACGCTTCCCTGATAGGGTGGGGGAGGGCATTTTCAGGGAAAGACATGAACGGATCAAGAGTCACAATTGTATATCAATGTCCTAGAGATGAGAGCGGTACTTCTGGCGTACTTTCAGGACTCTCTCCCTCTAGGGACAATTGTCATACAGACGGACAACATGTCAGTGGTCTGGTATTTGAACAAACAGGGCGGGACTAAGTCTTACCCCCTTTGCCAAGAAGCCCATAGAGTTTGGCAGTGGGCTTTGTCATCCCAGAGCTTTCTGTTGGTAATGCACATCCAAGGGAGATCCAACGTGATAGCAGACAAGCTGAGCAGGGCAATTTTGTTGCCACACGAGTGGTCCCTCAAGCAGGAGATTGCGGACAGGGTTTTCTGCAAATAGTACAAAACACATTGACCACTGTGTGAGGCAACAAAGGCACAGAAACTGGAACTTGAAGCAGAAAAGGCTTTAATCCAAAGCACACTGACTGAGTGCTTTCACCAGTGAAACTGGCTTCTTCAGAGTCATAAGAAACATACCCAGCATCACAACTCTTAAATATCCATTACCCTAAACCAATTAATCAATTACACAATAAAAATTAATTGAAATTCAAACAATAATCACAACTAAAACACAACCCATATACAATAAAATGTCTATCAGGAATATTCAAATAAAAACTTTTTTCATCAACCTGTATATGTTGTACTAAAAAGTGTTTTTAGTCTAATGTATTGATTGAATACCATTAACTATATTTAATAATTGTCTTAATACACTTAACATCATCTTGCTGAAATGAATCTTAATGTACACACATAAAAAACACACACTAAAATGTTGAAAGTGATTGCAAATAAAAAACTAATCCGTTCATAGATGTTATTGATAAAACACAAAAACATCTGTATATATAAATGTATAACAGTCTATGGTAAGAATATCTAATCATATTAATAATAACATCTAAATCACATAGGCCCTGTGTTTCAACTGAGGTTTCAAAGAAATGCACTCATTAAGACCAGGGAAACTCGTAGCGTTCAACCTTATCTGCCATTCCATCTCAAGCAATGCAACACTGTTACTGATGTCACAAATAACATTGGGTTTCACCCGATCCACTATAAAAAATAAAAACTTATTAAAATCACTACACCCTTTGGTGTGCAAGTACAGAGCATTGTGTTCATCCTTTCTTCTAATAGAACTACAATGTTCTCTTATTCTTTCCTTAAGGCTTCTTGTAGTCATGCCTACGTAAAAATATTTTTTAGATCAACCAGTGTTGCCACGCAGGTCGGAAAGGATACAAAGCAAGGGGCCACAAAACGGGAAAGTCCAGCATTTAAGCCCCAGGAGAAGGGGGAGGAACTATCAGGAACACATGTGATTAATGACTTTAAAGTGGATTTTGATTTGTGTTACAATATTGACACACTGTTTGACAAGGACTGTAACTTTTTCAGTCTGTGTGATAGTTTTTGTACTATTGATGACAGTGAGGTTGATGTGGTGGCAAGAACTAATGAGCAAGTGGTAGGTTGTGATGCTATGTCTGTTGATGAGATTGGTGTAAGTGACACTATTAATACTGCATTGCCTTTAAGTGTAGATTTTTCCAACAAGGATAGTTGTAGCATTACAACGACTGAGACATTTGATGTTATTGGTTTGGATATTGATAATACACATGATATTTTTATTGATGACAATGTTTGGTTGGATGACGCTCGAGGGGGTGGGAATGGCGTGGTGTCAGACTCACCTGCTTGCAACATTGTGGATATGACATTGTGCATGAAACAAGATTACAAGGAAAAAGGGATTTACAATTTACAATTACACTGATTTAATTATCAACAAAACTTATTTTGAACTGTTTAGTAAAGGCATTAATTTTGTGCCAAGTTATAGGTTGGATACAGCACAAGTTTTAATCAATTTGAAATTATATATGAGAAAGTTGAATCTTCAGTTGTATTTTTCCATGGTTAGACCTGGGGAAGCTACACACTGTAATGGCCAAGAATCTATGGTACTTAAAAGAAAGAGTACGTTTATACCACCTCCCAATGCAGAAATTTATGCATTTGAACAGTTAGTGGAATATGACTTCAGGAGAATTTGTTCTCAGAAGTCTATGATTAAAGACAATTTGACTAATGGAGAAAGAATGGTTCTCAATGAGTTTATTTCATCTAAACAATACAGATGTATGAGGCCAGACAAGGGAGGGGGCATGGTCATTATGCATGGTATTGATTACAGTTGTCAAATAATGAAAATATTATGTGATGAAAAAACGTATGTTAAGAGTTTCAAACAATGAGGTTAACAGGGCTTACCAGAAGATTGACTTGTTCATACTGGATGCGTTATACCAAGGGGTGACCAATGAGGTTGAATTTGATTATCTTTCGGTTAAGTTCCCTAGAATGCCTAAACTATTTGGGATACCAAAGGTGCACAAGGGGACGGAACATTTGCAATTTCGGCCTATAGTGTCAGCTAAGGGGTCGAAGACTGAACCCCTTGCTGCATTTGTGGACCTTTATTGTAAAAAAGCATTAACTGATGCAGGGCATATTCTCAAAGACTCATGGCATTGCCTTGAGAGGCTTAGGGAAGTAGATCATATGAATGAAAACACCTTTGGGTTTCTAACAATTGATGTTATAAACCTTTTCTCCGTGATTCCGCACGGGCATGGACTTGAGTCATTTTACAACAGGTTATTGGCAAGTTCTAGCTTTGATAAAGAGAGGATTGAATTATGCCATGACTTGATGGAGCTTATATTGTACAACAATTATATACAATTTGATGGGGAAATGTATCAACAGTTAACTGGGGTAGCGATGGGAGCTCGCTGTGCCCCAGTCTATGCCAATTTAGTTCTTTTGGCATGGGAGAAGAAAAACATTTTTGAATCCAGATTTTGGAATAATATATTGTTGTACAACAGGTTTCTAGATGATTTGTTAATTCTGTGGAAAGGAAATGAGGAAAGTGCAGTGGATTTTTTTAAATATCTAAACAATACCACAGATTTTCTCAAGTTTACATACAATTGGAGTACGAATTTTGCAAATTATTTGGATATTAATATTTCGAAATCTGAAATGGGCTTAATAAGTACTATTTACAGGAAACCAAGTTACTCAAATTCTGTGTTGCATTACTCAAGTTGTTGTCCGCTATATCAAAGGAAGGGTGTAGTAAAGGGCCAGATGGTCCGTTTATCTAGGCTCATAAGTGACGATGAGCTTTTTAGGAAATAAATATTTACACTTATAGGGATGTTCCTCGAAAGGGGTTACCCTTTGACTTTGTTAACTAGTATTAAAAGAGAGATTTATAGGAAAAGAAAGAACAAATACATTCCAATTTTAAAAGCTAGAGGTCATGAATTACCAGCCCCGGAGATTAACAACAATATTAATATGGGGGTGCGTGTTCCAAAGTTTATACTTAAATACAACGACAAGGCACCAGAATTATGTGCAAGTCTTAGGAGTTTATGGGAGTATTTCCTGAGTAAGGATACAAAAATGGTTTTGGGTAAGGCCCCTGTTATTGTGTTTGGTAGGGGTAACAACTTGAAAGACATGTTAGAAAAGACAGGTAATGGTTATGCGAGATCTCGTATGGGTAAATGTGGGTTTTGCAAAGGATGTAGATACATTGCCGAGATAACATACTTGTGTGTAGCTGGATTCAAACGCACTATTGCCTGTCCGGGATTGTGCAACTGTAACACCAGGAATTGTGTTTACATTGCTTCCTGTATGTCATGTGAAGCTTTTTACGTAGGCATGACTACAAGAAGCCTTAAGGAAAGAATAAGAGAATATTGTAGTTCTATTAGAAGAAAGGATGAACACAATGCTCTGTACTTGCACACCAAAGGGTGTAGTGATTTTAATAAGTTTTTATTTTTTATAGTGGATCGGGTGAAACCCAATGTTATTTGTGACATCGGTAACAGTGTTGCATTGCTTGAGATGGAATGGCAGATCAGGTTGAACGCTACGAGGTTCCCTGGTCTTAATGAGTGCATTTCTTTGAAACCTCAGTTGAAACACAGGGCCTATGTGATTTAGATGTTATTATTAATATGATTAGATATTCTTACCATAGACTGTTATACATTTATATATACAGATGTTTTTATGTTTTATCAATAACATCTATGAACGGATTAGTTTTTTATTTGCAATCACTTTCAACATTTTAGTGTGTGTTTTTTATGTGTGTATATTAAGATTCATTTCAGCAAGATGATGTTATTAAGTGTATTAAGACAATTATTAAATATAGTTAATGGTATTCAATCAATACATTAGACTAAAAACACTTTTTAGTACAACATATACAGGTTGATGAAAAAAGTTTTTATTTGAATATTCCTGATAGACATTTTATTGTATATGGGTTGTGTTTTAGTTGTGATTATTGTTTGAATTTCAATTAATTTTTATTGTGTAATTGATTAATTGGTTTAGGGTAATGGATATTTAAGAGTTGTGATGCTGGGTATGTTATGACTCTGAAGAAGCCAGTTTCACTGGTGAAAGCGCTCAGTCAGTGTGCTTTGGATTAAAGCCTTTTCTGCTTCAAGTTCCAGTTTCTGTGCCTTTGTTGCCTCACACAGTGGTCGATGTGTTTTGTTTTATTCTGAGTTGGTTCCTGTATTGGTTCTGGTTTTTGTTTCTGGTCTTTTCTGCAAATAGTGCCAGCCTTGCTGCAATCTTTTTGCCAGCCACATCAATACCAAATGCAGAAGCTATGTTGCCCTGATACCTCCTCCGGGAGAACTCTCGAGGGATGCACTCGTACACGATTGGCCCCTGGGTGTCCTCTATGCATTTCCCCCAATTCCGCTAATACCCAGATTTTTACAGAAAGCAAAGTCACTGGGAAGGACTGTCATTCTTATAGCCCCTCATTGGCCTCATCAGATTTGGTTTCCATTTCTTTACCACCATCTATTGGAGGATCCATGTTCCCTGGACCCAGTTCCAGACCTTCTGACACACCCGTCAGGGGACCTCCATCCTTCCTTGCAGTCACTGAAGCTAACTGCTTGGCTGCTCCACTTCCCCGTATAGCCAGGCTTCACAATCCCTGTATAGCCATGCTTCATAATCTTTCAGATGGCACAAGTCAAATTTTGTTGGCTTCCCACAAACCTTCCACCAAAAAATTGTAATGTAGTAAGTAGAAAAGATTTTCCATTTGGGCTTCTAACAAAAACCTTGATCCTTACCAAGCTCCTTTGTCATCCATTCTAGAATTCTTGACCAAGATTTTTCACGAAGGAGCGGCAGCTGCTACTGTTAGGGTCCAGTTGTCAGCTATATCTAATTTTCATCTAGGTATTGATAGACTGAATGATATGCAGCACCAGTTATCCAAGGCCTTCCTCAAAGGTACCTTTCACATGAGACATCCAGTGAAGACTCCTTATTCTCCCTGGAGCTTGAATTTCATGCTATCCATATTATTCTTTCTCCCTTCAAACCAGCATCATCTTGTGAGCTCAAGTTTCTGTCATGGAAAACTATTTTTCTAGTGGCCATTACTTCTGCCCGCAGAGTGTCAGAGCTTCAGGCATTATCTATCAAGCCCCCCTATATGATTTTTCATCCTGACAGAGTATCCCTTAGGGCTAACTCTTCCTTTTTGTCTAAAGTATGTTCTGAGACAAACATCAATCAAGTTATTGAGCTGCCTGTTGTTTTCCTCAACCATACCAACAAATTAGAATACATGCTGCACAAACTTGATATTCACAGACAGCTTAGATATTATCTGGACAGAACTAAAGGCTTCAGAAAATCAGGCCAGCTTTTTGTTTCATTCTCTGAAGCCAGAAAAGGTAGACCAGTGGCTAAAACAACCCTTTCTAAGTGGATTTCAGATTGTATCACCTACACTTACTCATCTGCTAATAGGTCTTTGTTGCATAAAGTGAAGGCGCATTCAACCAGAGCAGTCTCTACTTCTAGGGCCTTTCAAGCCAAGTTACCTCTTGATAATATCTGTGCTTCAGCCACTTGTCTAAGCCTCACACTTTTATCACTCATTACAAAGTGGACAAGGCCTCCAGGGACAGGGCTTCTTTTGGTCTACGGTCCTAAAAATTGCACTCCTGTGAGACACCCAGGATGTAGGATGCTAGGGACGCTACCCATCAGTGAAGAATGAACGGCGAGATGGAACAACTTCACATAAAGAAGTTATGTACTCACCATAAAGTTCCATGTGAGTTGTTCCATCTCACCTTCATTCTCATGTCCCTCCCTCCTTCCCCCACCTGGCTGACAGTTGACCTGGAGACTGGTTTCATCCTGGTTATTCAATGTTTCTTTCTGACTGGAGAGATTAGTCCTCTAGGATATGGTACACGCAGCAAACAAGATCTGAGGTAATTCCAGCAATGCGTCATGGGATAAGGAGCTTGGTCTCGAGCTACTGGTAATCTTTGAGCTTTGCTAATCGGCCGTGTTGGAGCCGAGGATTGGCTCCGAACCCATCAGTGAAGAATGAAGGCGAGATGGAACAACTCACATGGAACGTTATGATGAGTACATAACTTCTTTTTATGCATTAAAAATGCAGCTCATTGAGAAATATAGCAAGATATACAAAAATACAAGAAGAATTAAGAAAGAAAAAAAAGTCTAGACTTTCCCATACAGCTTTCAGTTGTTGTTGTGTCTTTCATCTTTTCCCAGTTAGGGGTCGCCACAGCGGAACTCCGGTCCACTAATGATTGGTAGTTGATTTTTACATGCAGAGTTGCCGGCCCTAACGCACAACCTTCAACGAAGGTACGCCCATTCACGCATGTTTCCACAGAAGACGCTCTAGCTGAGAATCGAACGGGACAACGTCTTGCTGTGAGGTGACAACGCTACCGCAGCACCACCACAAAGCCTTGAAATAATTTAATTTTGCCTTGAAATAAAAGGCCTAGTTTCAAGCCCCTTAGAGTTGCAAGGCTGGAACCCATTTTGGCACTCACTTAGCACAAGACAGAGAAACCAGTCCTTGATATTATCTTTGTCTATTGCAGGATGCACATACAGACAGTCATGTGGCATGCATGTCAGGATCACTGGTTCATTCATTGATGGCACATTTGTGATGTGTGGAAAGAAACTGGATCATCCAGCAGAAGCCCTCAGGGACATAGCTAGGATATGCAAACTGTATACAGAAGGCAGACAAACCGAGAACCAGACTGAGGAACCGAGTGTTGAATCATTTGTTTTGTACTATGCAATCTAGAGGTGCTACATAGCTTTCGAGAATTACTGTAGTCACAAAAATAAGTCTAAATTAGGTTAAGTATTGAAATTATTTACTTGTTAGAACTTTCAGCTGTTAACTACAAAATCACGTTGATTTCAATGGTTGAAAGCTGCAAAGAGACATTATTTAATTACAAGCCAAAACACTCGACAAGAAACGAAGTAACCACCACAACAAATTACTTGGAAAGGAACACCACAAAAATTACGCGTTTCGTCCACTTTTAATAAACTTGAACTTCAGAAATGTAACTAACCACCAAGAACACTGCCATTAATCGAAGCAGTGCAATATAAAATGGATAAAAATATACTTGTTTATATACATTTTTATATTGTACTGCTTCGATTAATGGCAGTGTTCTTGGTGGTTAGTTACATTTTACGCATTTTACGTATTTTATGTATTCTAATTATTTAAAGTGATTTTGATTTTTTTCAATTGGTTGATTCTACTTACATGTGACTTAACGAAATGTTATTTAAAACACCATATCAGTTAACACGACATTTCTGAAGAAGTTCAAGTCATTTTTTGTGTACATTATTTAATTACATTAGGAAACTGAAAAGAAGAATTTGAATGTAATATGTTTCAGCAAGACAGTGAAATGATCACCACTCACCACATCTGTTGAGTTTGGGAATGGAATTGTTGCATAAAGTTCAAGACATCATCACAGAGTGGGCTGCACGAGAAGGAGATTGCTTTGTCATGAAAAATAAATGTAAAGCTTTCTGATTTTTGCTTTCTAGAGCTGGAGCCATGGACCTTCTTACATGGTAGGTCATTTCCTTTATTGGAGATGGAAGTTCATCTCTGTCTTTGTTTAGGAAAACAGGTCCGTAACTTCTCATCACCTTTAATTCCTTGCACTAACTTCATTTATCTTTTTGTCTCTTGAGTCTAATGTATTTGATATTCAGCAAGAATAGTCCTTAGAAATGCATTTCACATATGTTTTGTGATTAGGTTGTACCATTACACACATTACTTACCAAAGCAGCAGAATTTAAGAAAAGTGTTCCCTTCCTTTTTTGTACGTCTAACTGTCCCTTGACCTGAAATGATCAGGGTCATTGTCCTTGACTGACAAGATTATGGCTGACCGAACTTAGGAACTCTGTACCTACAACTCTCATGCTACAAACACCTCGCCTCTACCCATACTGATTTTCTTGGCCACCTCCTTTGCAGATGTCTTTTGACATTTCTAGAGCGTACATTAGAGACAGTCCCAGATTGCACTTTCGGATCTGGGCTAATTTTGCTTCACTAAATTGTTGTTTTGCTTGTTAATTTTCATAAGTACAGTACACTTTTTTTATTTACTACATAAGGTCAGCTTGTTGTAAATCCCCCCACCCCCTTGTTTCCTCTCCTCCCCTTTTTCCTTCTTAACACATGCTGTGTGCTATAGGCCTATATTACTTTTGGTTAGCTTTACTTGGCTCACTTAAATGTTTTGTGTATTAAAGAACTTCTGAATATATTTTCAGATTGGCAAGGCTGCTTGAAAATTATACTTTTAAATTTTCTGCACTTTTTATTTTCCTGTCCACGCAAAATACACAATGCTTTGCTCATTCATGATATTATATTTTTGACTAAAATGATGAAACTGTTTACATATTCAAGTAAATCTTAACAAAGGATAGCAGTAGTTTAACAAAATGTTGCCGTATGTGGTAAGGAAAGCCAGAGTATGTCATTTTCAAGTGATTTATTCTGTGTCTGATTTTGCCATTCAGGCTATGTGTAAGAGCTTGACACCTTGATGCAAAATCTGTTTTTCTCTTAAAAAATTGATGTGCTGCGCTCCATATGGAACTCCTTTAACAACAGTTGAAGTCAAGAATGGAAAAATAGATTGTACTTTGCTAAATGCTTGTTTAGCGAAGTACAATCTATTTTTCCATTCTTGACTTGCACTGTTGTTAAAGGAGTTTGCTAAATGCTTGTTAATCCACGGTGGTGCAGCGGTAGCGTTGTTGCCTTACAGCAAGAGGTTCTCCCGTTCGATTCTCGGCTGGAGTGTGGGGAGTGCCTTCTGTGTGGAGTCTGCATGTCCTCCCCGTGTTTGGATGGGCATTCGAAAGACATGCGTAAATGGGCGTGCCTTCGTTGAAGGTTGAACGTCGAGCTGGCACCTCGGCATTCGTCAAAATCTACTGCCAATCATTAGCAGACCAGAGTTCCGCTGTGGTGACCCTTAACCGGGAAAAGCCGAAAGACAGCAACAGCTTTGCTAAATGCTTGTTCGAGATGGGAATATCCAAATGAAAGCCTAATGTATACATAGACATTGCACATATTTTCATGTTTAGAAACCTTGAGGAAATACTGTGCAAAGTTTAGTATGTACTGCATTTGTAGAGAACTCAGACTGAAATCAGTCTTGTAACCTGTCTGATCAGTACAAGTTTGCAGCATATAATATAACAAAGTATAAGATGTCAGTGGGCTTGGGTACTGAAGTCTTCAGTTATCCCACAATGTTTTCAAAACATTTCCAATTTTTTTAATTAAAGCTTTCCACAGTGTTCCATTGGGCTTGGTCATGGTTAGCTGGTTTTGGACAGCGTACTTTTCTGTTTATTATCCTGTTTGCCTGTGTTTATAGTACAGTAAGGGATGCATTTCTGCTCTGGAAAACAGAGATTCAAAAACTTTCAAGAAATGCAACTGTGGTAATGAAATTCCTCCCCCAGGACAGGCAGCTGTTGAGCATTATCTGTCTTGGGGTGGAACACTTTAATGTTGATTGTAGCATGTGTAACTCCTTTAACAGCAATGCAATCCAAGAAACAAAGAAAATAGATTGTACTTGGCTAAATTCCTGGGAAGTGCTCCACTGACCACTGAACAGGTGATGCCTTCAAATGAAGGCTTGAGATTTACCATTTTATGACTGACAGGGAAGCCACTGCAGACAATTCAAGATCCCTAGGGTTGACCTTACTTGTGAGAGACAGAGAAAGAGAGAGAGATACACAGAGTTAGAGGAGGTTTAAACTGGATAAGAATCGGTAAATGGCAAGATTATGTTTCATTTGCCCCAGTTCATAAGCTACCCATGGATAAACAGAAATTTAACCATATCAAAGCAGGATAGTATTTGCCCTTCTTTCTTTTCAGATCTTCAGGATTCCTGTAAGTGTTGCATCAAAGCCTTACACCATGAATTATAGGAGGAAAGTATGACATCCTTGTTGGGCATGGAAGCACGTTAGAATTTTCATTTTCCTAGGTCCTGCTCCTCCAGGTGTCTTAGATTTCAGCATACTCTCCTGTAAGTTTCCTCTGATAATGCTCAGAAAATGGTCCAAGGCCTCTTCCTGCTATTTATGGGCAGACGGATGTGTCTTTGGTTTAGGGTTGGGAGGGTGGCCTAATGGGTAAGGTGTTTGCCTTATAAACACAAGGTGCAGGGTTTGAGTCTCACAAAGGATAATTGACTAGGCTTACAATGGCCCGCAAGGGCAGTTAGCTTAGTACTAATCTTTGAATCTAATCTATGAATCTATAAGAAACCAACCTTCTCAGGGGCTGCATAGTCCTCACCAGATCATTTAACAGCATTGTTCCCCAGGAGACTGGGCTTTCACACAGCCACCAGTGTCAAATTAGGTGGAACCATCAACCTCGTTGATTGGGCTGTCCCTGAAGTCAGTACCATTGGTGGAGGTGTTGATACCTTCAGTGTTGTTGGTCTTGGGGCTCGGAATTGATCACTTGGCATTCGGAATCAAGACTAACTTGTTTGAAGCTGGAGCTAGGCACTGGAGTTGGTCTTCAGTTTCTGGAGGCTGGGACTCTTGGCAGTAGACTCTTAGTTTAATGGTGCTTTGGTCTCAATGGTCAAGGCCTCTGGATGGGATTGGGGCCAATATTCTTTCCCTCTGTTTAGATGGTCTTTAACCTTAGCACTAGCTTTTCACATTGTCAGCCTCAGGGCAGGTGTTGGTGGTGGACACAGCCTCTTTATTGATCTCTTTGACTGTGCCTTCCATTGTCACTTAGACAGAATACTGCCTTTTTTGCACATCTATGTTTTCTGGAAGTTGCACCTATCCACCCCTTCTTGGTCAGGGCAGAGGGTTCTGTGCACCCTTGCAAGACGGCAGTGTCAAAAACCATCGGACTCCAAAATAGAAAAAGCATCCTTCTTTAATAAGTACATTACGTTGATCATGTGACTGGTATTTTTATGTATAAGGTATGTTCTCATTTAACTTGTTCATTCTGATGAAGTCCCAAGTTCTTGGGGACAAAAGCGATAAGTGGAATGCCTTTTTATGTATTTATTAAAGAAGTTTGCCTTTTATTTTGGAGTTACGTGGTTTTTGACACTGAAGTATTATGTTCAGTGTGTTTGGTTACTGGTGTTTTTTCTGAAAATCACTCCAACTTTCTTAGTATTGGTTTCACACTTAGAAGATGCATTTTGCAAGTGTGGCATTTCTTCAGCCCCTTCCTCCTAAGGGAAAGAAGGAAGTATGTTTGCAGGACGAGATACTTAGATTCCCCTCATGAGTCTTCAATGCCAGACATCAGTGAGGGCGAGAGCAGAGTTCCTTCCTCATCTCCCACCTCCGATCCCAAATTTAATGAGTACTGGAGATTGTTAGGTAAAAGATGATTTAGTCTGCAGAGCTACTTTTCTCTCCTTTACACATCCTGTAGGAGGCTTACTGGTCTTCCCAGTTGTTTTCATGGATGATTCCTCCAGTCACCAAAATCTGGCTTGTAGCACATTCAGCATAGGAAAACACTAATATTTTTGGCACCTGTCTCTAAAAGACCTTACAGTACTCTCTGGCCTCCCAAGGACTAGACTTGCTGAACAGAAATTCCCAAACCTGACTCCATTGTGGTGGTGCTGGTAAGTATTAAAAAGATTCCTGTTTTGTAGAGCCTCTCTGTCGGTCCACCAGAAAAGGATTTTCTGTAATGGTAGACAGATACGGCATCATCTTTCATATGTCTGCGTGGTCACTGTGAGCAAGTTGGTGAGATAGCAAGTCACTGGAAGATGTGCCAAATGTAGATGTGAGGGTCGAGTAGCAGCCTCAGCCAGCCATCATCCTATCCATAGAAAAGCTTATTATGTGCCTTGCTTGTAATTCATTGACTGGTGCAGCCAGGGCCACAGGTGTTTGCATTACAGTTTGCCATCATGCTTGGTTCTGCCTTACAGATTTTGCCAAAGATGTGAAAGCAACTTTTTTAAATGCCCCCATTTGATATCCATGTATTTTGACCAGTCTGCCAACAGACAGCTATGAAATGTGGAGAACAAGTTACACTCCTCTGTATGAAATTCCAATCTTCTCAGTGTCTATGTTCAACAATTTGAAAACATGCCCATGTTATCACTAACAGAGGATCTGGGAGAAACTGACATCAGTGCAACAATTTCCTTAATGGTCACCTGCCTAATGCCTGCAAGAGTCATCTGCAGCAGAGGATGTTCTTTGTTATGGAGCACTGCAGCAGGCATTTCCACTGGGATCTCTACTATAGACATCCGGCTAGACTTTGAGCTCTGCACCTTTCATCCCCGCCAAGCCTGACCACCCACAGTCCCTGGAACATCTACACACTTTCAGTATAAAAGTGGCACTAGCCTTTGCTATCCTTTCTTGATGCAGTGAGTGTACAGGAGCTCTGAAATGTTTGAGCCTTCTTCAGACTGGGCAGGTAAGTACTGTATTGACAACATCTTTTGTATCTCTTACTGCATGTAAAGTTGAAACAACATGTTATACTTTTGGTTGGTAAAACACTGAGATCCTTGTATGGTATATGGTTTGTCACCTTATAAAAGGTTTCTGTTAACGCTGATCTCAAACCAAAACTGTCATGCATCGTATACTTACTGCTCAGTTTCCATCCTGCACATGTTCAAGCTCTTTATTCTTATCAAGACAGGAAGAAGTTCCAGACCCTTACCAGTCAGGCAACCACGTCTGCTGAAACTGAGCAACTGACCACTGCAGACATTCCTCCTAAGAAAAAAAGAGAACTTGTATAGAGAAAGAAAAGCTGACCTACTATTAGAAGGACAAATGGGAGTCCACTTAATTTTCTTTTGTTCCATCTGTCCCTGTTAAGTCCAAAGGTGTTAGTGTTCCAGATGTGCTTTTACAAACTCCACCCTGATGCCTGCTAAGTCAAAGGCTGCTGGTATCACCCCCTCTGGAGGCCACAATGCATTTGGCTATTAGTGCATTCTCCGGGACTGAAGGCACAGTGATTGCATTGAGTCACATTTTTATTTATTTTATTTTATAATTTGATAACCAGATAGGTGGAAGGGTCTATTCAACCGCAACCCAGGTACAAAAGTACAGTAAAAATCTGTTGACAGGATCACAGTTCTGTAGTAAAATCAGTGCATAAGACTAAAATACGTCATATAGTGTATAAAGTAAAATGAAGTAGAAAACAAAAGCAGAATATAATAAAATATTTAAAAATATACTGTTCGAAACATTCTTATACATTTGAGTACCTGCTGTTATAAGCTGCAAAAATTCTATTTCCCGAGTGTCGTGGGTCATGTTTTTGGAAGATGTCTGAAATTAGAAAGTGGAACTCTGCGTCACCTTCATACTAGTTCCCAGTGGTTTACTATCAAAATGTGGAATGGCACTTACGTGAAACTGGAGTGGATGAATGCATCTTTTATAGTTTCTGTAATGTCATTCTGAAAATGTTCAAATGCATGTTAGCGAATGGTAGCGTACATTCACTAATATGCATTTGACATTCTGATAACAGATCGCACTACAGTGGGGATCGGGATATTTACCCTTTTCCTCACTGTAGTGCGATCTTGGAGTTGGACTATATAATTTGCAGGGGGTGTGGGAGGTGTAGGTGTAAACACTTGTGCTGTAAATGTAAAATTCATATGGCAGCTTCAGCACAAATGCCTGGGGGTCTGATGTCGGCTCCTGATGTTCTGAATTTGGTCAAATGCGTACATCATGGAGATGATTTTTGACATTCCGTTAAAGCGACATTGCCAAATTCAGTTTGATCAAGTAAGCAGATTTTTTTATAGTAAACCATTCCCAACACAAAGGTGGCAGGCAGCATTCCCAATAAGACAGCCACAGGTAATTAGCAGATGCCTTCCATTTCACAACATCTGTCGTATTGCAGGTCTTTTTTTCTGTTCCCTACCCAACTTCACTTTCAAGATTAAGACCGGCGTAGAGCATTCTACATTTCATTCAGAGCCTGCAACCAGAACCAAATCTAGCATCTTTTTTCATGAATCCCATCGCAGAAGAGGAAGAGAGCAGTCTTCCTTGAAATAGAAAGAGAATGAGAGAGACTGTGACTCAGAGTGGAAGAGGAACTGGATTACAAGTCACAGTTTTCCTCTCTCTTAGGATTTGACTATGGTGGTGATAGCACACTGTCCTCTCGTCCCCCTCAAGAAGACCACTTGTTCGGAAAGACTCTTTCTCTAATGGAAGATAATTTCAAATATTAAGCTGAAGAATTCTGTGCATCCAAGAAATGATACTTAGAGCTTCAGTGGCTAGGCCCTTTTCTTGTGTGTTTTGGTACAGTTGACAACAGCACAACATCATGTGGTACCTACTGCCCTTTAAACTTGTAAGGAAGTTTTCTGCAAAAGTGAAGCTCATTTTTTTTAAGTAAGTGTTCATAATTACCATGTCCATGAATTTGGCACTAAAGCATCTGCTGGTGTTGCTTCTTTGACTACCATTTGTGATAAAAGTGCTGGGAGAATTTGGGGATGAGCTTCCTTTTTTGTTGAATGTATGGTATGTCCCTTATTGTTTTCTTCATATTTGACTTTCTTAATTAATCAGAAGCATGATCATCTAACAGAGATCATTGTTAGATATTGATGCCACTGGTTAATGATAATGTTAAACATAATTCAAATAATAAAAGTGCGGAACATAAAATAAAAGTCCCATAGACTTTAGTAGAACTTGCGCCATGCTCTCTTTGCCTTTACGTCATGAACTTAAGGCAGGTTTTAAGAGCACCAGCAAACTCTATAGTTCCACATTTGCTTAAACTGAAAGTTACAGAGAGTCCTATAAAATAGAAGAGCTCCAGTTTTACAAATAATTGGTAAAAACAAGTTTAGAGGACGGCTGATATCCTATGCATTGGTGAAAAGCACAACAAATGTAATTGTTTCATATCACTTTAATAAAACCTAATTCATGTGAGTGTGACATTTTGATTGTTATTTTTAAACCAATACCTAACAATTTCCTAATAAATATGACTGCTTGTTTGTGTGTGTACATAATCACTATTTCTTCCAGCTTTTATTACCACTTTTACTGTTACTTTTCTTTGCTGTGAATCAAAGATGCATAGTTGTGTACTAGGCTAATGACCACTTGGACTTTAATAAGCTTAGCCATGCAACCAAAATGCGACCCACAAGTTTTATGTTTTAGACAATTTTATATAGGATCATAGGTGAAAGGAAAGTGTGGAAGGTTCCACTAAGATTTGAACTCAGATTACTAGATTCAAAGTCCATAGTGTAACCATTACACCATGGACTCCAATGGTAAGATACCATTTACTATTTTATGCCCTGCTAAGGATTGCTGTTGAGACCTCTCAGTCAGTCAGAAGCAGTTAAAGGATTTTACTCAGTTTATATTTGAAATCAGCTGGTGTAAGTATGTTTGGTAGGGAGACTTTTTGACTTGAACTCTAAATGGATGTTAGACTCTGATCTTGTGTTCCAGAATAGCAAAGACTTCTGACCTCCTCCCCTCTACACACACAATGTTTTTTTTCTGTCCAAGCGAAGAACATTCCAGTTATTAAGTGGCCTCTCTTCTGATTTTGCTAACTGTATATTGTTTATTTTTCAGATCTATGTCAGCAATTAGCTAAGTGACAGCAGTAGCCACTCCACTAGTGCCAGGGACAATTTTGCTGCCTCATTTTATAGCATTTTGAAAGTAGACAATCTGCAGTTTTGTCTCACATCTGGATAGTTGTTACCCTCAACAATCCCATTTGCTTTATGAATAGCTTGTGTACCGATAGTCTGCTTTTGAGTCTCAAATGTTCCTAACACAGAGCTTCTTCTGTTTATAGTCCTTTAACCCCATGTATGCTCTAGTCAGCATCACTGTCTGTGATTGGTTCCATTTTGATTATGTTTTTTTCTTAGCACTTGCACATGCATTTTCCTGTAGTTTTTTTTCCCTTTGAGCTAGTGCTGTTTCATTTATTAACATGCATTTAACATGTTCCTTTTCAGCTATTTTGCTCTATGTCAGCTACTTTCACATTGAACTTTTTTCGCTCTGGAATCCAGTATGGAAGTTGGGGCTCTTTCCAGCTCCCTGGACTACTGAACTTTGGAGAATTTAAGGTACATTTGCAACAGAAATTATTTTAAAATAAGATGCTGTGGTTCTTTATAGAACTACTAAATACCACTGAATGCTGTTCCATTTAGAATTAATTTGTTTGCCACTGACGTGTTAGATGTTAACTCATGCTTGTCGTCAAGGCAGAGTGATTTGAAGAACAACAAAATTCCAGGTGAAACCTGGACAAAAAACAATGTACTGTAATTTAATTCGGCATATACCTCTTGTAATTTAATTCACCTGACTGGAGGCAGAATAAATGTCATATAAGGAGAGTGTAAACTGTTAAAAGGCTACCATTTTGGCTGAGTGTATGTGTTGTCAACAAAGGTAAGTAGCTCTGTGGCATGGGTAGGAGAGTGATGTGGGTGTGTTTGGGTGTGGATATGAGTGGGTGGGTGGGTTAGAGTAGGGATTAGGTAAGGGGAAAGGTTTAGTGTATATGCAAGTGTTTGTGGGTAAGGATTACAAAAATGAGTAAGTAAGGGGACATATTTAGTGTTTTGTGTGGGTGTGTGTCTGTAGTGTTAGTATTATGGAGTGGGTTAGGGATGGGCAAAATTAGGATTAGTGTCCCCCTGCCCACCTTCATAATGCTTCATAACCCTAACCTTACCCATGCCACAACTCTGACTGTACACCTTACCTTACAAAAAACCATTTCCATAACATTACCATTGTTTAAACAAATTTGATCTGAATGGCTTGGTACAGTTAAAGATTTGTAGATTGGAAAAGGAATTGGTTTTCCTTATTCGATCTACTGGTATTTGTGTTGCACATACATAATATAATTTTACTTGGAATGTTTACATCATATATCACTCATCAGCTTATGTCTAAGGCTCTGTCTATTTTTTAAGACAGAAAGGGTGAAAGTGGTTGTAAAGGATGGAGGAAAAGTCTTCAGGAGAAGCTGAGTGGATGTATTCCTTAATCTACAAAGGAATAGGTGGCACTTAATGCTAAAGAAAGCATAGATATGCAGGCTGGCAGGAATAGTCTCAGGAGAAATTATAAACCAGGCAGTGCGGAGTTGAACAGCACATGAGGAAAAAAGTATCTGTGATAATACATCAAGAATGAAACACTGTGTAACCAGCCCAGTAAGTCTGTTGCAATAGCAGTTATTGCTTTATAGGTTCATAGGTATATACTAGGCTAACGACCACAGGACTCCTTATGAGCCTAGCTGTGCAACCCAAATGTGATCCACAAATGTGATTTGTATAGTGGTGATTTACTAACTGCCTCTGTCCATCAGACAGAGACATAGGTGCCAGACCAGATGTGAATTTCCAGTTACCCATCCATTGGTCCAAGTTGCACTTAAATAGGGTTAGGAATTCCCTGAGAAACATATCTGCCTCTCCATCATGCCCTGTTTATATCACAAACAAAATTTAGGTCTTTTAATCTGGTAGTTTTGCAGATGTGTAAAAGGTTCATCAAAACAGGGATCTGGGAATGCTTTGCACACCAGGCAAAGATTACCTTTCAGAAATCCACACAGTACTGAGTAAAGTGACAGGGCTTTGAGGCAGTTAGCACAGGACATTGTGTTTACTCCCTGTATCCTTTTTGGAAGGAACCCTTGTGGACATTCCAGTTGCTGCATGTTTCTAGTCAAGTACATACCAAAGGGGTCATTATACTCTGTGATGGGCATGATGAGTGACAAGTACACTGGTATAATGATTTATCTGGACCTAGATTATGCCCTTCCTTATAAATTGAGCAACACAAGGATTTTCTTACTACCTTAGACAAATGTTGGTCTAAGGTTAGGTTACCATTGACATGAGTTCCCAGATCTCTGACTTGTTGTAAAACCGTGAGGATGGACTTGGAACATGCGAAAATGGCTTTTTCTTACATATAGCCCTGGTGAAGCCTCAGAATAGAGCAAGTAGTTCCAGAGACCATCTGTTAAAAATATGGGGCTTATGGTTAAATGTTTGCAAGGAGGGATGCAAATAATAACAGAATTGGAGAACCAAAACCGATTTAATCCCTTGATACATGCAGTTTGGAGAAAAGAAATAATAATAATCTGTGAGATCTTAGTTTGGAATGACTTCTGAAGAGGGTACAGTGTATTCGGTTGTTATTTTCTGTGGATTCTGACCCATAACAAGAATGTCTCAGTACCAGCATAAGCAGGAGACAAGTCTGCTGTGGTCCACATTGACATCCCTGCTCCAGTTGGAAACATGCTTAATACCGGCACAGCTGTCTCTTTTTTTGCTGCTTGCACCATCTCTTAGCAGTTGTTACAGGAAAGTGTCCAAATATTTATTTTTTATTTTTATTTATTTAACATTTGTTGACTGGGAAAGTCCGACTAGGTTCCACGGATCCTGTTTCAGTGGAGGCCCGGGGAGAAATGCTCCAGAAACATGTCTTTAGAAATATATGCTGTTGAAGGAGTAATATAAGCAAGCCATTCTGGCTGAGTGGTAGTGTGATCAGCAGATGCCAAAGGAGTACTATTAGTAGCATTATCTAAAGGAGTACTATTAGTAGCATTATCTAAAGGAGTATTATTAGTAGCATTATCTCTGTTGCCTTAAACTTTCACATGACACTGAGGTTTGCAGCAGGTGCCAAAGGTTTCACAATGCCACACCGCACTGACACCACTCAGAATTTAACACCTTCCTAGCTGCATGCTGTTTTCTGCAGATAAGTTAGAATCGGGCCAGGGAGTAGGTACATTGCCCCAAAAAGTTGTGTATTGAAAGGCACCTGGCAAAAGACAAAGGGATGCAAAGTAGGGGAACAGGAGTCCAAGCCTAAGTCTCATAAGCCAAGCTTCTCTACCTCTGAAATATTTCAACCTAGTCTTTTTTTTTTGTGATCGTCTAAAAGGCAGAGACATTCTTGCATGAGTTGTCAGTGTGGCAACAGAAACTAGTATTGTCACGAATAACTTGGCAAACTGTAAAGGATACAAACTCTAAAAGCATCTCTGTTGAGCAATACTACTCCATTTTGTTAAAAGCATTCTGTCTGCCCAGACTTGTAACCAATACGTCATCACTGCCTCTATTTTCAGTACATTATCAAATGTCTGTCTTCCCTCAACCGATCCACATTTATCATTTTCTGTCAGTTGAAGGAGATAAGTCCTTTTGCTCTTATTGACATGAACATTTTGTAGTCATGATTTAGCACTGAAATAGGCCTATACAGAGAAGGCAAACTTGGACTTTAACCCTCCTTTGGGTTAACAGAAAGTAATGCCGCTTTCCAAGAAGGCTAATGTTTAAGCGTACAAGACATTAATTTCTGTTTACTAATTGTCCAGAGTTGTACCGGAATACTATCTGTACCTGTGTTTTATCCCTTGCACATCCTTGTAAAAGACACTATAGCTCATTCTGTGTTGTGTGAGCCATTGCTGCTGTTGTTTCTTCCTTAAGCATTTCAAATGTATTTGAACCACATTATGACTTTGAAATCTCCTTCACATATTTACACCTTTCATTTTGGTAATACCAAAAAAAAAAAAAAATCTGCAAAGTTAAGATAAGCTGCCACGTAAAAGATAACCATCCATGAGGGTTTCTTCATCTGTGTCTTCATCCGTGACTGAAACCTCAAGGGTAGCACACAGCAGTGTACTGAAGTGGTGGTTAATGGTGCCACATTCACTGAGCCTGGCGATAAAACAAACCTGTTGGAAGACAAATTCATTTTCAACTTTTCTCCCCTCTCACCCTCCAACATCCCCCCAAAAAAATGCCCTCAAACATAACCCCCCCTCCAACTATAACTAGGGAACATGTACTGACTGTGCTCACCAAAGCCAAGATCATGGCTACAATGGGCCCTGATAACCCAGGATGCCTCCTGAACAGTATAGAATATGACTTATCAAGACCCCTGCAGTCATTGTTTAACTACAAGTCTTAAAACAGGCTTAGTGCCACATGAATGGACTATGATGGCTGAGACCACAGTGACCTTCAACACATACTGGAAATGACAGACCCATTAGTATGACTAGTCATATTTGCAAAGCCATGGAAATTATCAGTAAGGACATAGGAGACCTCCGGACACTGGATCTGTTCCAGTTTGGCTTTGTCATTGGGATGTCATGTTTACTAAAGCTAGTGGACTTTTTTGAAAAAGTCACTAAGGCAATGAATGAGGGGATAATGGTGCATGTTGCCTACCTAGATCTGCGTAAAGCATTTGTTACAATACTTCATTCAGGGTTTGACAACAAACTTACAGAACTAGGTATAAACCCCTTTATAACACACTGGATAGCTAGCTTGGCTCACTGATAAGGACCTAGGAGGTTAGAACGGTGAGGCCACCTCCACAAAGAGGTCAGTCACCAGTGGAGTCCCCCAGGGCTCTGTGCTAGGCCCACTCCTTTTTGGTATCTAGTTTTCAGATGTCTAAGCCAATGTCCGAGATCTCTGGCTAACCAACTTTAAAGATGATTGCGAACTGGGTGTAGTCATTAAATCGTACCAAGACAAGAACATCAGGGAGATCTAACAGAGATAAAAGCTTGGTGCCAAAGCCATGGCTTAAAATTCAATACCAAGAAATGCATTGTAGTACCTTTTGTTAAGTTGTCCACCTCAGGTAACTGTGTCATCAATACAATACCCCTAAAAGTTGATTCAGTAGTCAGGAATCTAAGAAATTATGTGTAAATTAAATTAGCCTTTGACCAACATGTATCAAAGGTAGTAAGAAAATCCTGCTAGGTTGCTCAAAGTATAAGCAAGGGCATGGCATCTAGGGTCAGACAGATCATCATACCACTGTACTCAGCACTCACCATACCCGTCAGAGAGTATAGTGCCCCCTTCAGTATGTACTTGACTGTACATATGCAGCAGCTGGAACTCCACAAAGGTTCCTTACAAAAAGATTACAGGGAGCAAACAAATTGTCCTACACTGCATCCCTCAAAACCCTGTCTCTCTCAGAATTCCCGTTGATGTCCTGGCAGAAAAGGAGTACTCATAGGAGGACCATGTGGCACAGACAGTCTAGAGTCCGAAGAGTCATCTAGGTTCCAGGCATGAGATTTAATGAGGTACCTTTGCAGCCTATAAATGTGGTGCTTGGTTGTACTGAGTATTGTGGTTATACCTTTCCTGAGACCACAGTGTTCTCAGATGCTGACACACCCTTGTGACCAGAATCCACTCTGCTGTCAGTCAGACTGAATGCCTCTCAACAGGCCTCATGTTCCAATGTACATATTGCAAATGGCAAGGTTGATGGTGGTGTTTCCTTATTGTATGCAAGGATGCCGTTGGTACTTGAATGAAGATGTTGGGTGCCTAGTCCTTCAAAGCAGTTTCAAACACACAAATCTAGGGCATCGCAGTGCAGGTCAAAATGGATGTCTTTTAGCTTGGGACAACCTTTTCTAGTTGGAGCCTTCTTTCCCCTTCCTCATCTTAGACTTCTTCAGAGGGATTTTTTTAAGTTGATATAAGATCTCATGGAATTTCTGAAAACCAGGCAGCTAACCTTTGAAAAATGATTAATGCTGGGCATCCCCTGTCTGAGAAGAAAAGAAAATCCTTACCTCATCCTCTTCCCCAAGCATTCTGATACTAATGACTTACAGGCAAATTAATTTATGCGAACCATATGTCTTCCCCCTCTCTTGTATGAGTTTGACACTGATGACAGCTTATCCTCTACACCTCCCTACAGGATGTGTCATTTGGGAAAACCCTTCATATAATGGGAATGAACTTCAGTTGGGAGGCTAAGGAGTTTTCCATGGCCTAGATATGGTATGCATCAGAGCTTGTGCTTGAAAAAGGAGGCACAGAAGTTTAAGTGCATCTTATTAAAGGTGTATATGACTAGGCATCTTATGGTCCTCTTGACCATTTGGCTTGTATTGTTCCTATGTGCAGAGAGTTTCTAGGCATTCCTTAACCCAGACCATTACCCATTCTGCCAGTTGTAGAACATTCTCAGCTTCCTGCTCCTGGGAAGCCTGACCATTTCTACAGGTTCTGTGACTCACAGCACCTTTGTAAGAACCCTTTGGCAAATCCAGCTTTGGTGTCCTTGGATTCTAGCAAGGGATCTACTGAAGCTCCTACCAGCGATACTTTTCACAATGACAAAGTGATGAACATATTAGACAAATTTAGGAAGAAGACATACCCACCTGTTGCTTTGGCCTTCAAAACCCTCAGTTGCTAGACCGGCATGCTGAAATACCAGGAGTTCCTCCAGAACCAGATAAAGGAGAAGGCTGGGGGGAAGAAAAGAAGAGCCTTAAAGAAAAGGTTGCTATGAGCATTCCTTTAAAGGTGACTGTGATGCTGTGGGTGCATCATGTAGGGCAGCAGTTATGGTTTCAGTGTTAAGAAGACATGCCTGACTGAGGTCTCTGAGCACCCACTAAAGGGTATAAAAGCAGAACTTCTGAATGCTCTTGTGCCGGAGGAGTTTCACTTTGAACTACCTGCAGAGAAGGGTTTTAAGAGATTTGAGGAGAAAGGAAAGACCATAAAACAGCTTTTAAGCCTTTGTTTCTAGATGTAGTTGAAATTCCTTCACAAAGAGCTGTCCACCTTAAACAAGACAGGATAGAGAGAAACAACTACAAGATAACTATAGGAGGAAATAGCAAACCTGTCATAAAGGAAATGCTGTGGCCCTCAGGACCATGACCTAGAAGGGTGAACAACTATGACTGATTTAAGCTCACACTTCCCACTGTCTACCAAACCTCAACCCCTACCCACCTCCTTTTCAATCCCACCTCCAACTGCCCTTTCCCAGCAAACTGTAAAGAGTTGCCTAGTGAGACAGTGTCAGGCCATTACTCAGGACAAGTGGGTACTTGAAATTTTTAAGCTATGGGCAGCAGCTGCATTTTCTAAGAAAACAAAATTCTCAGTTATCTGTCCAGTCCCAAGGGTAAAGTAGACCTGGATTTCTGCATGCTACAATAGCTCTTGTCAAAGGTACCATAGAGGGGGAGAGAGAGTACTAAGAAAAAAAGAGGAAGAAATGATCTTTTATGCTTACTCTTCCAAGTTCCAAGAAAAGAAGGAACATAAAAGTCCATCTTGGATATCTCAAGACCGAATAAATTCTAATAGTCCCAAAATTCAAGATGTTGGGGGGAATTCAGTAAAGCCTACATGGAGTGATTTTCCATGTAGGCATAGTGGCACGGCCCCAAAACGGAAACCTCCAGCTCTGCGATCCATTAAACAGAGCGGAGGGGCATGCCCGAGCGTGCGGACGCCCTCATAAGGAGGTGAATTCATGCAAATAAGGTCAAATTAGGGTGCTGGAGCGATTCAGCAAGCAGATATGTAGTCGTGCAGACCCTGTGTTGATGTCCAAAGTGTACACGGGAATTTACCATGTACAAAAAATGCGGAAATTGAACAGGGTCTGTAAAAGCCCATTTAGAAGGTCAGGGATTGTATATTAGGGACAGATATGTGAAAAACTATGCCCTGTATGTGCAAAAAGTAATGCAAAATCATAAAAAATAAGCTTTTTTTTTAAATAGCCATATCACGTTTGTGCTTTGAAAAAAGACATGTGAGAATAATGCATTATAGCATCCTGTAAGCAGTATGTACAATGGTAGATTTCAGTGGTTGCTAAGGAAGGCAGGCCCTGGAATAGTGAAGTATCCACGTTGTGTGCACGGATCAGTATGAGAATGAGCTGGAGTTACTGAAGAGCAAAAATGGGCTACTCTGTCCTCAGATAAAATTGGTGTAGCCCCTGAACAATGTTGGTGTGCGCAGAAGAGGTAGCTGACACCAAAAGGGGGTGTGTCACATTATGTTTAAGTGGATTGCAGCCTTAACAGCGCCGGTTTATGTGGCATGCCGCTCAGCTAAGGAGGAGGTGTGTCCACTGCTGCTAAGCTTTGTTCAGCTGCGGGGTGCGTGTTTTAGCTGGTTTAAGCTATGTTGACCGTGCCCATGCATGGTGGTGTGTCCAGACTGCTAAGCAATGTTTATACTAGCGGCGTGTGTTTGTGCACTGCAGTGCTTAGCAGGGAAGGTGTTAAAGAAAAAAAAAAAAAGATAATAGCCATGGAAAAACCAGTCATGTATAAATTACTGTTAAACCCTGTTCCACAGATACTGAGCCATTCAAACCCCTCAGTGATATACCTGACAGGTGGAATGCATCATAGTTAGCCAGTCACACAGGCTGCATCTGCAGCACACCGCTATAAAGTATGCATGCACCCTACAATCTGATTTTTCCCACATACTCTGCACCATTAGAGTACAGACTTGGGAATTTTAACTGACAGAATGCTAGGGGCTGCTGCTGCTCTGCTACATCTGTATATGCTAGAGGCCGAGGTCAGTGCTGATGCTGGTGCTAACAGTAGGCCTAAACTGAGAAGGAGAGGAGTGTTCAGGCCCAGGGTAACCTTCCAGGAGCTACATGAGCTGGACATAGAGCACTACAGGGTGGACAAGGACATACTACAAGAACCCACTGAGCTTTGCCGTCCTGAACTCAGACCCAGAGCCAACAGAGGGCAAATCATTCCTTTGGAAACAAAGGTATGTGTAGCCCTTAGAATGCTAGCTACAGGTACTTTTCAAAGACCAACTGGGGACACAATGGAGGTCTCACAGGCATCTGCATCCAGGGTACAGTTCTGGCTACATGCAAACACATGCCAATGAACACATTTATTTACCCTGCACCCCTGAGGAGAGGGCCAGCAGTATGCATCTCTTCCACTGTGTAGCACACTACCATGACATACTGGGAGCCATAGACTGCGCTCGTGCACATCAAAGCACCAACCAGTGAGGATGGTGGAGTCTAGGGTTTACTCCAACTGCCAGGTCATGTGCAATGCCCAGGGCATTATCATGAGTGTGTGTGCCAGCAGCCCTGGCAGTTATCACGACTCCCATATCTGGCACACATCACAGCTGTACCAGATGTTTGTCAGGGGGACATCCTGTATGGCCATCTACTGGGGGATGCTGGCTATGCACTGGAACCATGGATGATGACATCCATCAGAAATGCACACACACACCTACTGAAGAACTTCATACCCATAATGAGGCACACGCACAAACTAAGGAACATCATAGGGAGTGTGTTTGGGCTGCTGAAATTACAGTTCCGCTGCCTCAATATATCTGGTGAAACCCTGCAGTACTCTCCAGACACATGTGCACAGATGTTCACAGTATGTGCCATGTTACACAATATATGAACCTGTGGAAACAGTGGCAGCAGGAACATCACAGGGAAGGGACGCATAGCCCCCCCCACCAGTGCCAAGGTCCCCACAGCCACAGGGGGAATCAGAGGAGGAAGCCTCTGAGCCTGTCCCTGTAGGCAGATGTAGGCGTGCCCAGTATCCTCTGACCTTGATAAAGAGGTGACTCATAGCACATCCACTAACAACCTAGGGTCCTAGGGGCTGATACCTCACTCTGACTCACATACATAGTAAAAAGGATGCCAGCCACACCACACAACCTGTACCTTACCATGTATTGACTATGTACTGTGTACATCTGACAGAGTTAGCCCTGAAGCACTGTTATCTATCTCAACTGCTGCAGGTACAAGGTAAGTCACTCTTTACAACAAATGTATGGGGTACTAGACTATGGTAGCATATGTATGGACCTGCCACATGTATGCAAGGGAATAGAGTGAGCTTCTGGGCTACCTCCAGAGAACTAACAGCTATGTGGGACAACAGGAACTCCCTGTCCAATACTGGCTGCCCCATAATATGCAGTAGGCCACAAGGCAGCAAAACTCACTACACTATGTGAGGGAAATGACAAAACAGCGGGGTCATAGGACAGATGCATGACAGTCAATGCTAGAGTCCCCGTGTTACCATACAACTGAAGTAACAGTATGTTTGCAAGGTTATAGCAGCAGACCACACATTCCCAGGGCTGTCCCAACAACCTGTCGGCATGTTCTATTTCCTCAGTATGCATAGGTTAAAGTGTATGTCTGTCTACTGTTGATAGTGTCAGGAATTACACTTCATTTTCTGGTGGCTGGTGTGGCTCAGTGGGCTAAGTACATTAGCATGGTTGATGGTGTGCACCATTCAAAGCATGCTGCACCTACAATTTTGCATGTGAGGTACTCCTGTGGTAGAAATCCCAAAGACTGTCAATATGTCACTGTTTGTTACTGCAGGAAAGATGGACAAAGCCAGAGACAATGGAGGGACAGGGGGGCATAGCTATGGACATTACACATGCTCTGAGTAACCTAGAAGGTGACTAGTATAACAGCAGTTTGGAACAAGTCAGAGTAGCAGCAATATGTAAACGTCTTCACATAACTGTGTCAGTACCTATAATAAGTCATTGGGCACCATGTAGTTGTATATTACCAAAATAAATCTGAGGACCAGAGCAGACATATGGGGTAGAATGCTGGACATCCTGCTAAACGTGTACAGTCAGAGGTGTGAAGTCTGTAACCCTGTATGTGCTGTTACTTCATGTACCCGAGTCACAGCATACCTACAACTACTTAGAGCAGGAAATATGGAGACAGCCATGAACAGGAGTGGGACAAAGGCCCACATATAAGGAGAAGGATTAACTACTTGCCAGACAAATGTTGAAAGTCCAGAGAAGAACAGGTCATGCAGTAGCATGGGTTCCCTGCTGTGTATGCAGTCAGCAACTCGGATGTCTCTTATCAGTTTGTAACATCAGTCTGTAATGATTTGCCACTGATGTACCAGAAAATCAGAATGCTATGTAATATGTACCAGACATATGATGCAAAACTACACACCCTAGGTATGACTCAGATATTATGTGCAGCTCACAGCCTGGGAATCCCTTGGACATAATATAAGGGGGGTGCTGGACTGCGGAATCAGGTGCAGCAGCCAATTGGCTGTAGCACACAAAATCCCAGACTGGAGTACGGGTAGATGTGGCCTGGAATCACTCTGGAATTACTAACAGTCACACTGGGCATGCTTATACACTTGGCTAGTGTCATCCCATGTCTGATGTCTCTGCCTAAAGAAGTGAGATGTGAATATATATTGGTGCATACAGACAGCTATGTATATGCATCTGTTTTTCGCTCTCTCTTTCTCTGTGTGTGTGTGTGTGTGTGTGTGTGTGTGTGTGTGTGTGTGTGTGTGTGTGTGTATATATATATATATATATATATATATATATATATATATATATATATATATATATCCACATAAAAGTGCAGAGTGATGTAGTGCTGCAGCCACTTGTACACCAAATGTAACCAGTGGTGCATACAACTAGTACTGTGAGCTGTAGTGTGTAATAGTAGGTAGGTAGGGGTTCTAATCTGATATCAGTCAGATATTACCCATATATCAGTACATACATGCCTATCAGACCTATGTCTGTGCAATGGTCAATCATTTTATGTCCCTGTGATTAGCATCCTCCACAACAGTGGCCTCCCTGGCAACAGCTGCTGATGTCCTCCACCTTAACAGCACTGGCAGACACTCCCAAAACACATAAGTTCTGTGGTGCATGCGATAAGTACAGTGCTATAGCATATACTACTAGATAGGTAGTGGTTCTAATCTCAGAAATGGCAACTCTGTGAATGTGTGTGTGTGTGTATAAATGTATCCCTTGCAGCAGTGTGCCTGCTTCGCCTATCTGTATGCAGTGGTTATCCATTTTGAGGCCCTGTCAACCCCGCCCATTGGCCTCCTTTACAAGGTCTACTGATGTCATCCACCTTAACAGCAGTGGCAAACATTCCCAAAACACATAAGCTCCATGGCTCTAAGTATTTAGTGCTATAGTATATACGACTAGATAGGTAGGAGTTCTAATCTCAGAAAGGGCAACTGTGTGTGTGTGTGTGTGTGTGTGTGTGTGTGTGTGTGTGTGTGTAACTATACCCCCTTGCAGCAGTGCGTCTGTTTTCCCTGTGTGTGTGCAATGGTTACACATTTTAAGGCCCTGTGAATATATGCTGGCCCTAAATAGCTCACATCTACCTAGGTATAAATGCTATTTGCCACCATCTACATTTGTAGGTACACAACACCCAGGTAATAAGTATCAAGGGTGGCATGCCTTGTCACAGGGTATGCATGCAGGATTGTATTGTCTGCCCCATTGCCCCTGACACAGTGCTCTACACAGATGCACCTACGTAACCATGCACATATAAAGCCTTAACTTGCTGATGTTATATTTCTGCTTTGCTACCACGCCATCCTGAGCCTCTGTATTGCCACCAAGTCTCCACACCGTAGGCACTCACACCCCTGCAACAGAAACATACAAAGTTATGAGATACACCTGTCAGTCTGTGACACCTCTGCCAATCTAACATCATGCAACAAAGGAACAAACACATTAATGTGTACTCATGACGCATGCCAGCATACAGCACCTGTCATGACATAACAGAACCACAGTAAACAATGTCATGTAATGTACTATAGTCACCCTGTGCATCAAACACATATTTGCATGTCCCTGAATCAGTGCTATGGATGGCAGGGATGGGGCACAGGTATCATCACATGCACAGGGTGTGGTGTGGGGGTGCCAGAGGCCTAGACTGTGCCAAACAGTTGACACCGTGTGTAAGAGTCAGGAAGGGGTGGTGGTCAGCTGAGCCATGGAGAGGTGCCATGTGTGTCTGTTGGTGACCTGCATGTGACACTGATGTATGCCTGAGTGTACACAGTCAATCCATGTGCTAGCCCTACATGTGGGTATGTTGGACAGCAGTGGATCATACATGGCAGACTGAGACAGTTCACCATCTCCAGCCATGAACACAAGAACTGGCTCTGCTAGGAGTGGCACTGGCACCACCATGTCCAGGTTCAGATGCAGTACTAGTCGCTGATGGTACGTGGTGTCTGCTGGGCATGTGTCCCTCATGGGACTGCTCAGGACCATGTGCCCATGACCTGCTACGTCATGATGTGGACAGCACCCTCCCTTTTGTAGTGTTGGAGGTACTGCCACTACAGGTGCGTGAGTGTGCATGGCTATGAGGGCTCTCAGCGGATGTTGTTGCTGACATACAGCCACGTGTCCGACACCCTACTCCCACCACATGTTCTAGCACAATGTGTGGTCAAGGATGGAGTCACGGATGCCAGACAGTGATGCATCCATGAATCTGCGCATCCGTCTGGTTTGCGTTTGGAATGTGCCTGTGCCTGCATGACGCATCGAATCACGGATCGAGTGACTCATGATGTGACACCTGTGACAGGTGGTGGATGGGCAGCAGTCCTCCTTTGAGCACCCCTGTCAATCTGCCCTTGTGGGACCTCACCAGCTCTCTGGCTATGGCTAGTGTCTACAGTCACTGCTGCCGTAGTCACCACATTCTCCTCTTCAATGTTGCCAAACTCTGACTGTGCAGTATCTGTGGCCGCAGGGGAATGGGTATGTGTGGGCATACTGACTGTGTGCAGGGACATTGAGGGAGGAAGTGGGATGTCAACCCATGGGATAGATTCAGCCCCCAACAACCCCACCTGTGCCTCACTATGGCCACCACCATCATCAGAATCCGATGAGACACTGACATCAGGTTGGTTGTGAGGGGACACAGTCCAACCCCCACAATCACCTGTGAGGAAGAAGACAACATACCCACATTAATATCTGCACTGTTATGTTTGCTGATACACACACACACACACACACATACAGGTGAGGTGCCATCTTATTTCTGATCCCATGCACAACACACAAGGAGACTACAACATACACAGACAAGACATGCCCTTAATAACATGCACTGCAACTATGTCTGGTTAATGTTGCCAGTACTATACACCTGTGAGATAAGCGATATGTCAGTGTATGTGATGGACCTAAACCTAAAACTCAGTGCACCCGTCTTCACCATACTATTGGCCCCTGTATAGCAGACAGGATAGACCTTCACAAAAATAAGTGCAAATATGTCACAACTCCTGCAGGTACACTACTGTGATTACCCATTCAGTGCACTGCAGTGAACCCCTCCAAAACTGAACATACAAGTATTGTACTCTGGCTAAGCATAACAGTTGTGAATATGACAAACTGGAAGCCCTTAACATTCTTAGGGTGTATGTGAGCCATGCCAAAAGAGTTTCACACTCACCGGCTACAGGATGTTGGATTCTGGCCACACCAGATGTACCTATGGAAATGTGAGGGAGAGGTATTGTCAGCAAACAAAAATGTGGCATTGTTACAGGATAATGTGTGTATATCAACATGTACAGTAGGAGCTGTGATACTGCACACATTGCCGACATTCTGAGTATGTGTACACAAGTGTGCATTACAAACAACCCCCCGCCCCAGAAATGCAGATTGACCTGACATCCGTGACTGGTATGCAGAGGCTGCACAATGACTGCTACAGTATTACAGTGGCTTACCTGGACGCTCCTCTGCTGTGGAAGCTGTGCCATCTACCTCCATAACATATGGAGTGATGGATGCTTGGGAGCTGGTGGTTGATCCCAGGTTCGCCAGGAACTCCTCTGTGGCCAAGAGTGGTTGATCTGCTGCAGGCCCTCCACTGTTGGCAGCACAGTTCCTGGCCACAGCAGCGGATCTTTGCTGTGCAGCATTTATCCTGTCGGTAGCCCAGTGTCAGACCTGCTAATAGTTTCTTTCCTGTAGCCTTACTTGGTTTACTGATGCAATGAGGTCAGCCCACAGTGCAGCACGTTGCTTCTGATTCTGGCGACTTCTGGACAGCAGTATGTTGTGATGCAGTCTGAGGCCATCCAGGATCACGTCGTTTTCAGCAGCAGAAAAAGGTAGGTGCCTCCATCTGTACATCATTTCTGAAAGACAAGAAGAGGGGAACACGTCACAGGACCACAAATATTGCTCTTCACGGTGTACACACTCTGCACATCCAAATTGGCCAGCACTGTCCTCTGCTAAGTCCCACATCATACCCCACCATCTGTCAACACAGTATATATGTGGCTATCAGAAAAATAGTGTCAATACATCTTGCATTTTCCTCCTCATCTTGCTTTTTCATGCTGTTTGCTGCTTGTTCTCTAAAGTGTTCAACTGCATCTTTTCTGTTGCATTTATTACTGCTTGTTTATAGCCTGTCTAAATTGTTATTCTAAGCCTGTTACTTTTGGTTTAAGCACTTGGGCTTTAGGTCCACACCTTAGGTCTCCCTGGCCTTTCTCCCTCAGATTCTGACAAATATGAATGGACAGTGTCCTACTGTTTCTCCTGCCAGTCTGGTTGCTATGGGCATCCTAAACTCCAGATGCTAGACTGCAGAAAGAGGAGGCCAGACGCAAATTGTAAATTAAGTACAAATTTAATACAAATAAAGCGCTTTTCTTCATAGTAGGTACTGTGACTTCTTCAGATAAATTAAAACACTGGTCTCTTGTCCTTAAATAACAAAGTTATGACTTCAATAATACAATTAATTAATTAAATAGTTAAATAGTTGCTAGTTAGTCAAGCTCTCTCAACAAGTAAGTGAATTTAAAACAAAAGACAAAAAAACCACGGTGCTTTTAATGCTTTCATGTTCTATGAAAAACATGAATCTCTACCTCACAATTAAAACACTGATATAATGCATTTCCTATTACTCTTTAAAATATCCAAAAATTACATTACTACTACACAATACCGAAAATACTAATGATAGTGTAATATGTACAATGCATTTACGTTCATTCCTTCTGATACTTGTCCTTACTTAGGTTAAGTCCAAGTATTAAGAGGTCCTAAATCTTATATGAACAAAACATATCTAGTAAGGCTTTTTAATTTCAAAATACATGCGATTCCTGGATGACATCTTCATGGTGATAAAGGGTGGAATTGACACAGCCAACGCACTTGTAAATTTTTTTAATGAAACAACTGAGATTTTGCGTTTTAAATCACAATTCATTGCAAACAGTATACCATACTTAGATGTCTTGATTTGTAAAGACACAATCCGTGAATGTTATTGCGCACGGATATACAGGAAAGAAACTTACTCTAATAGTTTATTGCACTTCTCTGGCTGCCACCCCTTTCCCCAGAAGAAGTCAGTGGTGAAAGGGCCGTTGGTCAGGGCATCTAGGATGACCTCCTTAGAAACAGATTTCTATACAGAATGTAACAACTTGAAGGAGATGTTCACTAGAAGTGGCTACCCTATACCAATGCTGAACCTTCTTATACTGGAGGTCACCCAGAAATATACAAATGGTGTTTATAGACCTATTTTATGTCAAAGACATGCTGCCACAATCACTAACACTATAGGTTTACATTCTAAAGGGACAATTGTTGATAACAATGACCTATAGAATTCAAGTAGCTTCATTATTTCCTTTAGTGTGGATGCACCAGATTTAAGTGACATCATTAGGAAGAACTGGGACCTGATTCGTTCAGATACTTTCGTAAGAAAGAAGGTAGCTAACATACCTAGAGTCATCTTTAAAAGAGGAGTTAACTTAAAATATCTAATCAAAAGGAACCCAAAAGTACTTACAAGTAGATGTGGGATGTATAAATGTGGTATGTGTAGGTATTGCAGATACATGAATGTGGGCCAGAGGTTTAAAATCAAAGGCATACAATATACCACTAGATTTAGACTAAACTGTCAGTCTAAAGGAGTAATATACTTAGCTCAGTGCCAAATGTGTCCCGCATTCTATATAGGGAAAACAGACAGGAGACTGCGGGAAAGAGTATATGGACATTTGTATCACATTGGCAAATTAAATGAAGATAATGCCTTAGCTAAACATACTGGTGAACATAGAGAACATAAGTTTTTGTTTAGGGCAATAGACCAAACAATACCTGACAATGTAGGGGGATCAGTTTCCTTACATTTGGAACGCTTGGAGTTAATATTGCAGTTAAAAGCTAATGTAGGCCAGTACCCAGGACTAAACAAAAGATGCTCTGTTGCATGTATTTTGAAATTAAAAAGCCTTACTAGATAGGTTTTGTTCATACAAGATTTAGGACCTCTTAATACTTGGACTTAACCTAAGTAAGGACAAGTATCAGAAGGAATGACCGTAAATGCATTGTACATATTGCACTATCATTAGTATTTTCGATATTGTGTAGTAGTAATGTAATTTTTAGGTATTTTAAAGAGTAATAGGAAATACATTATATCAGTGTTTTAATTGTAAGGTAGGGATTCATGTTTTTCATGTTTTTCTTAGAACATGAAAGCATTAAAAGCACAGTGTTTTTTTGTCTTAAATTCACTTACTTGTTGAGAGAGCTTGACTAACTAGCAATTATTTAATTAATTAATTGTATTATTGAAGTCATAACTTTGTTATTTAAGGGCAAGAGCCCAGTGTTTTAATTTATCTGAAGAAGTCACAGTACCTACTGTGATGAAAAGCGCTTTATTTGTATTAAATATGTACTTAATTTACGATTTGTGTCTGGCTTCCTCTTTCTGCAGTCCAGCATCTGGAGTTTCACATTCTATTTCTTGGTTTGTGTTTGCCTGATATGGGCATCCTGACACAGTGTAGAAACTGCCTCGTGTGCACGGTCAACCATCTACTACCACCACCACCTAGGAACACAATTTGTGAGAGATGCAATTACATTAGGAACCTAGAGTCCATGCTCTCTCCCTCTCAAGCCTGTATATCTGGCAGCAAAAAGGTTGTCAACACAATCACTACACCTCAAACACCACCCACACCTACACAACACACCCCCACATATGTGGAGGTCCTCAACATAAACATACTCAAACAAAAGAGACCTCAGAGGCAAAAACACACACGATCTCCACCGCCCTACACACCACATACCACTATTAGTCTACACACCTGTGTCTCACAGTCACTAAGGCTTCAGCATAAACCCAACATATTAGTCATAGGAGACTCCATTGTGAGACATGCAGATGTGCCTCTCACCAGGCTGGATAAGATGAAAGTCACAGTGACTTGATTGTCAGGTGCCAGAATCTGCCATGTCACATACGCACTGAAGTCTCTCAACAACAGGTACTGTTATGACTGTGTCATAGTCCATGTTGGCGTGAATGACTTGAGACATACCTCCCTGGACTATATGAAGAGAGACATGATTGAGCTTGCTGATTGTGTCCCAGGCAGGTATGTCTCTAGCCTTAAGCAGCATTCTGCCGTCACCCAGAATGATGCTTCAGTACAAACAGGAAATGAATGACTTTAACAATTGGCTTAGTTTCTGGTGTCTTTCCAGGGGCATTGACAAGACTCCTGTTCAAATCATAGCTAGCTACCGACCCCCATGTCTGACTCAAAATCCCCATCCCACCTATATGGACCTGTTTGACTGTATCAGGATTCACCCTTTATCCTGATCCTGGGTGACTTTACTACCCAAACATAGACTGGAAGAACTACTCATGTCAGAGCACAAATGCCCAGAGATTCATAGATTTTTGTCAATGCAGACATCTTGTAACAGCTAGTTGATGCCCCAAGAGATGAAAATAATTTGGACTTGGTATTAAACAACATGAGTAATACTGCAGCATTCCTACAGTATCATCCTCCCTGGTAAGATCCGACCATAAAGCGGTCACTTTCAAAGTCACCATCTCCCACAATACCCATCTAGTTAGGGTCAGACATAAAAACTTCTCCAAAGTTGAGTACAACCTCCTGAGGGATGGTATAAACAGCTTCACAGCCCCTCCCCCTGTGTAGGAACTGGCACCAATATCCAAAAGTACACCCAACCACTGTACTAGCATTTGTAGAGATGCATGGAATCAGGAATACCCAACAGGAGTAATCATCCTCTGCAAGGATAAGTAAACCTGTCTGGTGGACATCTGCAATAAATACTCTATAAGAAGAGGAAAACAATTGCTGTCCAAGACCAAGAAGGAGCAGGTGCCCGATTGGAAGAAATGTCTCCTTAGCCTGAACAAGCAAATAAGAGCAGTACTGAAATCCACCAAAGCAAACTTTGAGTCCAAATTGGTGACATCTACTACAGACAATTATAAGTCCTTCTTCACACATGTCCACAACCTCAAAGGAAGCACCCAGATCTGTTCAGAAGTGGTGGTCAAGGACAACACATGTACAGTTGCCATAGATATTGCAAACTTGCTGGCTGGCAGATTCAGTTAATACATTACCCCTCTGCCCCCCCCCCCATCAGTAGATCAGGACATCCCCAGTACCTGCCACCTTCCCCTTATATTTAAGGAACAGGTCATCACTGCCACCTCAAAGGCTACAAATACAGCCTCTATGGGACTTGATAACATCCCAGGCTGCATCCTACATGAACTCTAACATGAACCTGCAGCACCATTAGGCACTCTATTCAGTCAAATCCTGAGTACCGGCTTTGTCCCAGCCGAGTGGAAGACAGCTACTGTCATCCCTTAACAAGAAGGTGGAGTATCCTCTGATCCGGGAAATTATAGACCCTTCAACCTAACTAGGCCGATTTGCAAGGCCATGGAACAGAGTATCATGGACCTCATTAACAAGAACATTGGCAACATCCAAACACTCGATCCCACACAGTTTGGCTTTGTCAAGGGGAGATCATGTCTGTTAAATGTGGTCGACTTCTTTGAGATAGTCACCAAAGCCATGGATGAGGGAAGACGGTGCGCACCGCCTACCTTGACCTGGCCAAAGCCTTTGACACTATTCCCTACTCGGCCATAATAGATAAACTTTCTCAACTAGGCATCGTTCCATATGTTACCAGATGGGTAGCAAAGTGGCACACTGATAGAACCCACATAGTCAATGTAGGGGAAGCCACCTCAAGCATTAGACCCATAACAAGTGGCATACCCCAGGGTTCTGTTTTGAGCCCTCTATTATTTGAGATATACTTTTCTGAGGTGCAGGGCAAAACCAGTGGGCTGTGGCTGACCAAGTTTGCAGACGACTGTATACTGGATGTTGTCACCAAATCCCCTAGTGATGTGGACATCTTCCAAGAGGGTGTCACTCAGACAAATGACTGGTGTCAGAAACATGGCCTCAAGCTGAATACCACAAAATGTGTCATCATCCCCTTTGGGGAGAGTGATGTCCGCACAAATTATCACATTAATAACGTCCAAAGCATACAATCAGTCGTGAGGGATTTGGGCACACATGTTGATAGCAACCTGTCTTTTGACCACCATGTTGCTTCCATCGTACCGAAAACCTTCTACATGGCCCACCTCATAAGTAAAGGTATCCCATCCAGGGACAAGGAGGTTATAACATCTCTGTATTCTTCCCTAATAAGGTCCATTATTGAGTACAATGCCCCTTTTGGCATGTACCTTGCAAAGCACATGCAGGAGCTGGAGAGACCACAGAGGTTCCTCACCAGGAGAATCCAGGTCCTCAAGCATCTACCATACACAGACAGGTTAATAGCCCTATTCCCTCTACTCAGTTTCATACAGACTCCTCAGTGGTGACCTCTGTCTGGCATACAAGGTGATCACGGACCCAACTTAGATGGGACTGCTGCATATCCACAAGTCAAGCTCCACTTGAGTAACCTGCACGTGCGCCCTCAACCTGGTCTGCAATTTGGTGGGACAGATTTATGTCCCGGAGACTCCCCCATCTGTGGAATAGACTCTCTCTCTCCACATCGAGCAGAGTACCTCTTTACCCCTTATTAACTGCAACCTGGATAACTGGATGGGAAACCGAAAATTCACCCTTGAGATTCCACCTGTGTCCCTGTTGTACTGGGGCATTAGGTGCTGACTTGTATAAATGTGGGCTAAACTCTTGGTTAGGCTTATAAGGGCCTCAGGGCCAATAGCCTAGTAACCTCCTATGATCCTATGAATAATGGTTATGGCCCTGTGTGCTGTGATGGAGTGTTTAGTTATGTCTCCACTCCCATCAATGCAGTCTACTGTAGTGTGTCCCCTATGGATGTCGTCCCAGTACCATGTCCTACAGCCACCGTCCGACAAATAGGTGAGTGTTACTACAAGTATATGGGGACAGTTCAGCAACATCCGTGTGACACAATGCCAGACAGCCCTGCAAATGTGCTGTAGAGTATCTTCCCTGTAGGTGTCCAATTTCTGCAGTACACAGATGTTTGTGGAATGTGTACATGTGCTTGATATATGTGGACCCTCTGCCAGAAAAATGTGGATGCCTGGCAAATGGTTGGACAATACATAATGGTTGTGGGGAATCTGTCTGTCACATGCCAGAACCCTCTGAAAACTTTTATGGGTACAGTAATATCTGGTGCTGTATTCATTCCCTTACTTTGTATGCTCAATATGTACACTGTGTCACTAAGGTCTGGCCTGTGTCCCCCCACTACTACTGGCTATGACCTGAAGTCTTGTGTAGGGGGTCACCAGGTATGCTAGCCATAGATCTCATGTGATGAGATATGGATGTCAAGTACACAATGACCTAGCCAGGGTACATCAGAGACAGGAACACGTGTACAGTGTTTGAACTATTTTTCTGTGTAACATTCACAGACTGACAGGAGCTGAATGACAGCACATCATGTGATATGTCAGCTGCATCCACCATTACTTACTGTCTCTATTGTCTTGAAAGGGAAGCCAGTAGGTGCTGGACAGCTGATTATCAGCAACATGTCATTCCAAGGTATGTACTACACGCCTACTATTATCCCTATTCCCCCCATCTGCGTCCCATTACATGGGGACTTCTATTACATACTTGGTAGAGTGGGTAGAGTGCTGCACTCCTTTTTGTGCAGAAATCCTGAAATGTAATCCTTGTGATATCACAGTCTGTCTTTTTGAAACAAGTCACAGACCTGTTTACCATAGGCAGCAGCTTGTCTTTTGTAGGTGATGCTCATGAACAGGTTATTGCCTGTGCACCAGTCTGTGGCTCAGACGTGCTAATTGCATCCAGAACAGCTGGGTTGCACTTTCATTAGCCAATGGCATGGCAGAACAGTGCTATATTTAAGGCCTTCATGTAGGCCTTGACCCCTTTCGTAGTCTGTGAGATGGACATTATCGAGGTGTGGAGACTACAGCATTGCAGAGGGTAGGTAAAAATACTGCCCACTGTTGGGATTTATGTGTTATGTCCATAGTTTTGCATGCTATGTTTGGCCATTGTGATAAGACTTTCTGATTATGTGGCAGTTTAGTGTTAAACACTGGGTTGAGGTTATTAGGGGGGAAAACAGATGTGAGTGTCCTACGTCAATATGCATCAGAATGTGCATGCTGCTGCAGTAGCTGCTGGTCTATCAGCTGTGTATGTTTGTAGGGGAAGACTGTGACACATGTCCCTGCCGCTTGACCTTTGCCCCCCCCACCCCATTATGTATGGGTGTTGTGTGGATCCCTTGTTCTAGGTGGTTGTGAGGTATGGTAGGTCTGTAGGTGAACAATACTGCTCCATATGTTGCAGACTGCTGCATTTTGCCCAGGAGTCTTACTGGGGAGTGTGAACACATTGTAGGACAGCAAGCTTTATATGTCAGTGAGGGAACAGTGTCAGCTCTGTTGTTATAGCATAGCCAGGGTGAAGGTATCCATAACAGTCCAGGTGAGGCATGTGCTTCAGGTGTATATGTTATGTAAAAGTGCCATCCAGAGAGTGATAGGCGACATTTAGGAAGCCTATACATATTTCTGCTGTGTGTCCCAACCTACAGGCCTTTGATGTTCTAACATGAGGAGCAATGAATGCAGTAACAGCAACCAGTTCTGCTTAAAATTGTAGGGCTCGGTCATTTATTCGTTGTATTCACAAGCATATACTTGAAGTGCAGCAGACTGGAATTGAACCCATGACTGTTGGTGGGAAAATGTACAGCATGCTAGGAATTAACAGATTGAGCTACTGAGTCAATATTGTAGCAGGTGTATTTGCAGGATATATGTGCATGCATACAGTCTGTTACACAGGATTCGCATAAGCATGTGTGTTGGGATGGGTATGACGTGTGACACTGAACTGTCTGTCATGATTTTCTAACCTCAGTCTCTACTGACTTGCCAGTACTTCAGCACACAGAATAGGTTTTGTGACAACTGTGCCAAAAGTAGGTGGCACAACTGTGGACATTCTGCAACAGTCTGTACAGTTGACAGCGATACCTGATATCCTAGGCGTCATGTACATCCATCAGTATTTATTTGGCTGTGTACTGATTTAGTGTCTACATCACAGTCACATGTACCGTGTCAGTTTTCCCATTATATGTACAATCAGTGTATCACTGGCAATCAGAATATGTTTATGGAAACACCTGTTCTACTTCAGAGCTGAGTGGCCTAGTGGGCTAATGCAGTATGCTGTAGTTGACAGGGTCCTGGGTTCGAGATGTGGCAGGAGTGACTATTTTGCAGATGTACCTAACAGCGTTAGAAGGTGATTAAGGCATTTTTAAGTGGGTTTGCACTCCGTGCCACTTAGCCCCACTTAAACCCGTGCAAATTCCAAAAAAAGAAAAGAGGGGTGATAGGAAAGTGGTGAAATGGGGGCAATCAGAGGAAAAACAATGTAAAAAGCAGGTAGGGATGTGCAGGAAGATTGTAGGAAAGGACCATAGCTCTCCATTTCTTGTATAGCAGCAGCTGTGCAGGTTGTAGAGAATTTGGAATTTGGAGCCTCACATCCCAGAGAGAGGGATGAGGGCGATAGAACTGTGTCGATTAGTTGATGTAATGATTGACTGTGTGCAGTCTACGTGGGGGTGAAATGGGAAGCTATGTATGGGGCAATATTTTTTTTGTGGGACAGATGCCCTTTTTTATAAGGTGAGAGTAGAATGTTGGGGAAGGGATATAGGTACATGTGGGGAGGTAAGTTGGGTAGGAGAGGTTGCATTTGCAAACAGACAAGACAGCATATAGAGGCGGTGTATGACACATGGGGGTAAACACCTTGGACAGGGAGGGTGTTGTGGAATCAGAGAGCCATGTGCCTCCGGACGGTAGCAGTGAGACTGAGCTCCCCACCCATGGGCAGTCAAAACTACTCCTTCATTCCCCCAAAGGTGGCTTTGCTGGGCTCACAAGGGATATTTGGCTAGGCTTAAAATGGCTCGCAAGGGCAGTTAGCTTAGTACTAATCTAGGAACCTATGAACCTATGAAACATCTCTATATATACTCCCATTCCATTTAAAATATCCAATAGGAACAACTTAATGTTGGAATCTCATTAATATGTAAACATACCATTGCAGCTACTAATTTCGACACTTAACAATATACCAAACTTTGTTTTTCTCAAAAAAACTCAAGCTTTTTCGTTCATTGATTATTCATAGGTTCATAGGTTGATACTAGGCTATCTGCCCTAGGGCATTTATAAGCCTAGCCAGAGTATGTTTGGCTTACGCCACCCTTTTAGATTAGTTGACTGTGCCTCTGTATAGTAGGTCACAGTAGGTAGCCCTTTTAAGGTTTGTTTACTGTACCTCTGTCAAGCAGCGACACATAAGAGATCCCAGGGGTAAACGTACGATCTCCCATCCATTCATCAAGATTTCTCTTGAAGAGGGTCAGTGAGGGGCTCTGCCTGACATGGATTGGGATTTTGTTCCAGAGTGAGGGGAGCCTCTGGGATATGAATCTGTCCCTCCAGCATGTCCTATTTATTTCTGTGCTGAGGTTCAGGTCCCTGGAGCGTGTAGCTCTAAGGGATTTAGATTTCCTGAGGTGAAGCATGTCCATTAATTCTGGGTTGGACATGGCTTTATACGTCAGACACAGATCGCCTCTGAGTAGGCGGTACGCAACTGAGTAAAGCTGGAGTTTCTTTAGCCAAACTGCATAGGGCATCTGTTTGAGCCCCTTGATCCTCTTGGTGAGATACATTTGGGGTCTTTACAGTTGCTGAAGGTGTCGGGTAAGGTACATCCCAAACGGGGCATTGTACTCAATTATGGGCCTGATAAGTGATGAGTAGAGGGGCACAATGACCTCTCTTGGTCTAGATGTGAACCCTTTCATGATAAGGTGGGTATTATAGAAGGTCTTTCTAACCACTTTGGCAACGTGATTGTCAAAGGAGAGATTGCTATCTACTTGGGTCCCCAAGTCCCTAATTACTTCTTCTGTACTTAATGGATTACCACCTATGTGGTAATTTGTGGGCACTTTGTTTTTTCCAAAGGGGATGACTATGCACTTTTTGGCATTTAGCTTTAGGCCATTGCTCTGGCACCAGTTATCCGTCTCTGTGAGACCCTTTTGGAGGATGCTTGTGTCAGTCGGAGAGTCGATTATAGCACCCAGTTTGCAGTCATCTGCGAACTTGGTCAGCCATAGTCCACCCGTGTTAGCCTGTACCTCGGAGAAATATATACCGAACAAGGGAGGTCCCAGGACTGAGCCTTGTGGGACACCACTTGTAACTGGTTTAGAGTCTGACATGGCACCTGCTATTCTGACCATGTGGGTTCTATCCCTGAGCCAATTTGCAACCCATCTTGTGACATAGGGGTTGATATTTAAGCTGGTGAGCTTATTTATAATGCCCGAGTGGGGTATTGTATCAAAGGCCTTTGCGAGGTCCAGGTAGGCTGTGTGGACTACCTTCCCTTCATCTATGGCTTTGGTAACTGTTTCAAAGAAGTCGACCAGGTTCAAGAGGCAAGATCTGCCCCTAACGAAGCCGAATTGGGTAGGATCCAGTGTCTGGAGGTTCCCAATGCCTTTGTTTATGATTTCCATGATGATACATTCCATAGCTTTGCAGACCAGGCTAGTCAGGCTTATAGGGCGATAGTTTCCGGGGTCTGTTGTGGCACCACTTTTGTGGAGTGGGACCACTGTTGCTGTACACCATTCCTTGGGAACATATCCTGTAGTAAGGCTGAGATTGAACAGTGACTTTATGTGAGGGTTTAGTTCTTCTTGGAGCTCGTGTAAGATGCAGCCCAGGACACCATCTGGTCCCATTGATGCTGTGTTTTTAGCTTTGGAGAGGGCAGCTCTCACCTGTGCATCTGTGATCTCAGGAAGGCTACACTCTGTTGGGATAGACATTTGCTCTTTTGGGAGTTTGCACTGAACCTTTCTGCCAGGATGTTGGCAATGTCTGTGGGTTCAGTGAATTTTTTATCATTTTGCACTAACTCAGAGCATATCTGGGAGTTGCCTCCCGGGTTTCTGACATAACTAAAGAAGGCCTTGTTATTATCTTTAGTGTCTTGTGCAATTTTTCTTTCAAAGCTGGCCTTAGAAGATTTTATGAGGGATCGTAGTTTCTTGCTAGTACTGATCAGTGACGCCTTCCCTTTTTGGGATTTTGCTCTGTCATGTAGTAGCTTTCTCCCTCTGTTGTATAGCTTATTTATAGCTGGGGTCCACCAGGCAGGTCTCCTGCCTTTGGAGGAGTGAGTCTTGGTTTTATTTGGGATAGCATGCTCCATGCATTCCTGTAGGTGTCCATAGAATGCTTTTGTAAAGGATTCTGCATTTTGGGCCGTATTGTCCACTGGCCCACGGGCTTTGAAGGATTCCACCTCAGTTTTGAGAAGTGTGAAGTTTGCTTTTGAGAAGTTCTTCACCGTGGTTTCCATGGCTAGGGGTGGGGACGGAATATGGATGTCCAGTGAGATTTGTTTATGGTCTGATCTTACCAATGAGGGGTATACCTCTGGTGTGGAGCATAGAGACCCCATGTTGGTGATGACCAGATCCAGTATGTTTTCCCCTCTTGTGGGAGTGGTGACCAGTTGTTCCATAGCATTTGAGTTTATAAATTCTAGGAACCGTTGGGCGAGGGTGTTTGGGCTTGAGTAGTTTTCCCAATCGATATTTGGGTAGTTGAAGTCACCCACTATAATAGTGTTTGGAGAGACCTTCGTATTCTCCAGTGTTCTCAGGAAAGCCGAGTGAGGTTCCTGTGTTTGGGAGGGTGGTCTGTAGCAGGCTACAAACTGAAAGGCAGTTTTGCCCACTGTTATTTGCACATGGATGGTCTCCGAAGCTTCGTGCAGTGCCACTAGCCTGGAGGTGTGGGTATCTTTGATAAATATGGATACTCCCCCTCCTTTTGTGGTTCGGTCCGAGTTTTGGGGCCGGAAAGCATGGTATGAAGTATAGCCTGGTAGTTCTTGGGTGCTCTCGGGAGCCTTGAACCAGGTTTCTGTTACTGCACGGATATCTATATTCTCCATACTGAGGAGAGTCTCGAGTGCGTGCATCTTGGGGTTTAGACTTCTGGCGTTGAGCAGCATTACCCTTAGTTTTTTTTCTTTGTGTTGTCTATGGGTGTGGGTTTGTCTTTTGAGCATTGCCTAAAAAAGGCACTATGGGGGAGGCAAGAGCCTTAGCCAGTATTCGAAAACCCAGGGGTGACAGGTGCAAGCCGTCCCTAGCGAAGCAACGTGGCTTGTCGAGCATGTCATCCCAGGCTGACAGACACTGGATCCCCTTTGAATGACACCAATACTTTAGCTAATTGTTAGAATTGATCATTTTGTCTTTATACTGTGGCATCATTCTTGGTGAGGGTAAGATGCTACTCAAGGTCAGGGTCATACTAGCCTGGGCTACATGATCAAAGAGCTCCTGTACGTCTTTTTTCATGTAGTCCAGGGAGGTACGTCTCAGGTCATTCACACCAGCATGGACAATGACGGAGTCATACTTGTACTTGCTTTGGAGTGACCCGAGTGCTTGTGTTATGTGGCGGATCCTGGCACCAGACAGGCAGCTTACAGTGACCTTCTCCTTGTTCAGCCTGGTGAGTGGGACGTCAGTGTGTCTGACAGTAGAGTCACCTATTACAAGTGTATTAGGTGTGTTGTTTAGCCTTAAGGGCTGTGACTGTGTGGCACACTGACTTTGTGAGCTATGTGCTACGTGGATATTGTTTCGTGGTAGGTGTTGCTTGGATGTCTGCTTTGGAGGTCTCTGCTGCTTAGGCAGATTTTTATTTAGAGCCTCCGAGTATGTTTTTGTGTGTTTATGTGTTTGATTTGCTGATGCGATAGGTCTATGTGAGACTGGATTTGTGGTGTGTGTGTGGTTACCTTCTCCTCCTGACAGGCTGTGCCAGTACTGGGTTGAGAGAGCTTAGCCTCCAGTTTGGTTATATAGTTGCATCTCTCACATGTATTTGAGCTTGTTGGGAGGAGGAGAGGGTGGTCTGTATACATAAGGCAGTTGTAACATTGCCTCAAGATTCCCAGATTCACCAGCTGGACTGGAGAGTAAACTCGAAATTGACCTTTGGACATGCCTGAATAATGTAGGGAACTACTTATTAACTGATCAGAAAGAACCAATAGGAGCAAGTGCTTTGAAGAAGTATAAGAGGATGTAGTGCTTTGGTTTGTGTTTACCTATGAGATTACTTATATGAGCAAGTGCAGGGCTTTAGAATGAAAATAGAGTGCTTAATTTGAGATTTAGAGCAGTTCTAAGGGAAAAAGTTAAGAGTAGACTTTGTGGAGCCGGGAATAGTTTAAGCTTGTTTAAGTGGCGCTGCCCGACGCTGCTCTGTGCGCAAGACCGCGCTAAAAGAGGGTTGCAGGGTTTTAAGAGATAGAGATCAAGTAGTTTAGAATTGACCCAAAATGGCCAATAAAACTACAGCTTCTAGGCAGTAACCACTCCTACAGGGACAGGCATGCTGTTCAGTGTTAACCACTGCCACTGGTGAACACAGAGACTTCCCTTTAGTCCAAGCAAGCACTGGCCTCCAAGAAACTTACAAACAGTTCAGAACAGCAAATCTGTAACTGAACTTTCTTAAATTTCAGAAAGTGGGAAAAAGCAAGATTTTTTTTTTTTTTTTTTTTTTTTTTAGTTTAAAGGTAGCAGAGATACACAAGTAGCAAAATAATCACAACAGGGCAATAAATGACCCCACACTTGAGTGCTAGGCCAAAGTCAGGTAAAATGCAGTTTTAAGAGAAAAAAATGATTTTAAATTAAGTGCAACACAGGAAATGCAGTAAACAGGCTCTAGATGTGTTCTAAATACTTTTTCTAATACAGATATAAACTTTAGCAAGCTGGAAAACGCCAAAAAGTAGGCGGCAAAGCAGTAATTCTTAACAAAAAAGCAGAAGAGAATACTTAAAATCTCAAAAGTGGCTCCTTTCTCCTCTCAGCATTTTCTCCCCTTGGTAGGTGCTTCAGCAACAACTAACAAGCCTGGAAAGACGTCAAAACCACGAGGGAGCAGGGTTTTAAGAGATCACCGCATTTTTCATCTCCCAATTCAGACTTCATCAAACACAAAAAATTAATGAACTTTTAAATTATTTGCATATATTTATTTGCATTAAATCCACATCTATACATATATATATTTTTTTTAGATATAAATATTTTTAGGTTTTAGTCATCCTGCCTTACTAGTATATTATTCTTGGTTAGAAATGAAATGTTTGCTTGTTTTGCACATTTGGCCACTTGATGGCACTGTTGTCTATGAAATGTTACATATAATGTTTTATTTATATATGGTGAGTTATTTATACTTTGTTTTCAATATTTATTTTCCATAAGATGTTGAATTATATATTTAATGATTTCATCCTAGCAATGAATGAAAAAGCTTGAGTTTTTTTTAGAAAAAACAAGGTCTGGTATATTGTTAAGTGTCGAAATTAGTAGCTGCAATGGTATGTTTACATATTAATGAGATTTCCAACATTAAGTTGTTCGTATTGGATATTTTAAATGGAATGGGAGTATATATAGGGATGTTTGTATTTTTTGTGTTTGTCTGATGAAGTCTGAATTGGGAGATGAAAAATGCGGTGATTCGTTAAGCGTTTTGCGTTTTATTTAATAAAACAGTTTTTGTTCAACTGTTAAGACGTCTGGTGACTGTTTTGCCTCCTTCATTGCTGTTGTTACAGTATTTAGTTGTATATTTTGGCACTAGTATCTCCTTCTGTTTATTTACGGCATAAGGCCAACAACATAAGTAATTCAACAAGGTTACTGTATGTTAGTATGCAACCATTGTAATACATAGCAATAGTAAAACGCAAGGCCCAACATAACGTTTTGACAACAAGATATGTTAAAAGTAAACAATACCAATGTACACCAATAATAAATTATGATGCAGATAAGAGGTGCGGGGAGAGAGAAATAGATTCCATAGGCTGTATTGTTTGCAACAGTACTCTTATAAACTCTACATGTCTGCCCTTACTTTATGTATACAAGTACCCTATAGCTTCTGTTGCACCTACATACCTCTGTAAGTATCTGCATGGGACAGTATGGGCCAAGCTGTAACACCTACAGATACACAACTACAGGGGACTATTACATGTCAGGGAACATATACGACTGCCAAGGTGTACTGTGGACTGATGTGCGACTGTGCTATTGACATAAATCAAGTGACTGATAAAGCTGTGTCCAAGGGTGACCAACAATGATCACGGTCAGTGACAGCTTGACACTAGAGAGACATTTGTCATGCACAATACAGAGAGTTTACGACTATCATGCCGTCCTTGGCAGGCATGGGGTTAGACTATCAGCAGACATTCACAGACACACCAGGCATACAGCCGTACCAAGATTAAACAGTTTTATTTATTTTATTCACTTTTATTAGTTGTTGACTATATTTACTGATGTCTTATCACCTTTCTGAGCAATGCTGTTAACACTCTAGTACATCTGAACACACAAATTATTAATCCGTTCGAACAGCTACTACAGCCATTTATTTGCCTGTAATTCCTGTGGGGAGAACATCTGTTAACAATACATAACTGTTTCTATAAATATTTAGTAGTACTTGCCCCTGGATTCGAATCCCAGTCTGTGTGTGACAAAATGTACATCACACCTAGCATTTATCAAACTGAGCAACTGCTGAATATTGATTGACTGCTGATTATTGATTTACAGGAAAATAATTTTCTTGGGTGGCGAAAGCCAGGGGTACCTTTTTGGATAGGCTTATATAGGCCCTAGGGCCAATAGCCTAGTACCTACCTATGACTGATATGTGCCTAGAGGTCACCTGGTAACAAAATATGACCTGCTTATAGAGGTAGAGTGTTATACAAGACTGCAGTAACACTTTAACACACATGCATGAGATTCATGCATGCAGAGATAGTAGGTGAACTGTGCATTAATGCATGGAATGCAGGTGTAGACTATTAACCCCTAGTGGGTGGGAATATGTGTGATGTGTACAGACCATATCAGACTGCTGGGTTGCCTACCTGACCCATATACAGTTGCAGATGGTATATTTGCAGTCTACAGCTATTACAGTTTCATACTTATTATTTATTTAGTTGCAGTTTGATTACCGGGGAAGTCCACTGGGCCGAATTGACCCATTTTCAGTGGAGGCCTGGGGAGAAAAGCTCCAAGATGCATTATACAATTTAGATACAAATGGTAGTTAATATTAAAGATCTTATGTAGAATAGTTACTCATGAATGCATTCAACATCATTCATAGTTAAATTCTTTAAGCTTGAAGGTAGGAATCACACAGTTTCATTTGAGGAAAACAGATATGGGTTAGGTGTGGAAACAGTTTACATACAAACCTTTTAAGAAAATGTAAATACGCTTTACATACACACATCAACAGTAGAATGCTATTTACAATATTTACAAGGTTGGGCTGTGTGAGATTAGCTGTAGGAGGTGAGAGCTTAGAGAGAAGCTATAGAAATTTTTGAGAGCTTAGATAGGCTCATAGGAAGATAACTATGAGAGTTGTAGAGCTTGGGAGCCAGAGCGAGAACCCCCTTGGATTAGGTTGGATGAAGGCAGGTGCATTTCCATTTAGTGGACAGGTGTTTGAATAGTTGGGTTTTGAAGTTTTCTGAGTTTGGTATGGTTCTAAGTGTGGAGGGAAGGGAATTCCATTTTTTTGCCTGCAGCAGCGTACCCAAGATCAGGAATGCATATAGCTGAAATGCAGTGGTCAATCCTGAGATACACAGTATACCTTGGGTGTTCCTATTATTGGTTCAGCTCTTAGTGCAGAACAAATATAATGCATTATATCTTGTAGTACAGCTCCACATTTACAGTTTAGCAAAACACTCTTTATTAACTAACTTTCAGTCACTTATTGTTATTATTCCTGTTTTTACTTCACAGCAGATGTAATACTCGATGTGAAGTTGTTCTATCTCACCGTTCATTTTTACTGATGGGTTCGGAGCCGATCCCTCGGCTCCGAGTTGGCCTGCTACAAAGCTCGAGGCCAAGTCCCTGTCCCATGATGCACCTAGAGTTACCTCAGATCTAGTTTGCTGCTGCAACAGATCGGAGGTTCTCACTAGCTCGGGCCAGTAAAACCTTACTTTTTCAGACTTTTTGACTATTATATTGATATCTGTGGTTAGTATTAGCTTTAGTTAGTTTTTATAAGTTCTTGTAGCTTATTAGTGTAATTCCCTTTCCCTTGATGTGCGCTTTATTAGTAATTTCTAGTTGTCCTTTTTTTCTGTAGGTCTAGTTTAAAAGACTTTTTATTCAGTGACCTTTTTGTCGCAAGCTTAGAATATTGAGATTGTTTATTGCATGTAGAGTGTACTTAGTGACCTTTGTCACACTTAGGTTTTAGATAAGGTTAGTTTAGAGTGTTTAGCATCTATCTTTATTGTTAGTTATAGTCTGCTTACCATCTACAGTGTGTGCTTTTAGACAGTGTTTTCTGTCAAAGTTTAATAATTTATCTGTCTTAAGATAAATTGTGTGTGTGTGTGTGTGTGTGTGTGTGTGTGTGTGTGTGTGTGTGTGTGTGTGTGTGAGACATTAGCCCAATTGTTATTTAAAGGGCTTTTTGACTGTGTACTGCTCAAATTTCAAATAGTTCACTTTGACAGTAATTTTGCTTGATACTTTGTGGTAAAATATGGTTGACCAGGACAAACTTCCTAAGTCTGGTTTTAAAAAGTGCCCCAAATGTGGCCAAAAGATGTCTGTCACTAACAGTCATGTTAATTGTGTGTACTGTTTAGGAGCTTTACGTTTACAGGATAGCTGCTCCATATGCCACTCTTTCTCCTCCAGTGTCCTGCAGGAGAGAAAGAGGAAGTTAATAGACAGGTTTGTTAAAACCCTCTTTCCAGGAAGCTTTGAGCGACCAAGATGGATCCAGCAAGTCCTTAAAGTCTTCTAAGACTTAGGAGACAAAAAAAATCCAAGAAATCTTTGACTTCGGCTCCACAGACCTTGGAGCCAACAGTCTTATCGTTTCAGAGCTGGTCCCCAGTCCTGGAACCGGTATCCGAAATAACTAAGTCTCCTCTATTACAGTCTGTACCACCTTCGGTCCGTTCATCTTGGTCCTCTATTAGCTTTTCTGATTTGGATGTGGATCGTGTGGTGCAGAAGGTGTTACAGGCACTGGCCTTTGCTAAAATTTTATCGGCTGTGACCCAGTGGCTTCGGAGCCGAAGACCCTTATGCCAGCTACAACTTTTCCTCCAAGCCATACTGATGCTTCAGAGCCAGAGGAGTCAGACTTGTTGATTGTGGAGCCTTCAGAGCTGATGCCTGCTCCAGTGTCTTTGGCCCCGTTCACTCTGATGTCCTCGGTGCCGATCGAGGATTCTAGGAGCCGACACACTCTGGTCGGGTCTGGAGAGGATAGTCGGACCGACTTGGTTCCAACTCTGCCTCTTGGGGCTTCGGCTCGGATGAGCTCGGCTCCTACCTCTGACTCGGAGCCCACTGTCCCGGTGCCGGGGGTATCGATGGTTTCCTCGGATCCGTCGGTTCCCTTGCATCGGAGCAGGGGTGCCTTTGATTCCATGAGGAGAGTTATGTCTCCTAAGATATCCTGGAACTCAGGTCCGGCTTCTTCCTCCCCTAAAGCACCTGTGTCTGGTTCTGCTTCACAGATCCTGGCCAAGCGTAGAGACCCAGAGCCTCAGGAAGCCCCATTGGGTGGCCCTTGCTCTTCCGAGACCTCACCAGAAGCTCCTACTGATGAGGTTCCCAGGAATAGAGTTTGTAAGAGGAAGCATCTAGACTCCCCTCAAGAGTCCCTAATATCTGATACTGACTTGGATGAATCAGAAGGGTCCCCACAGTCCCCATCTGAGGATATCTCTGCAGAGATGCTTGAAATCCTTAGGCAGAGGGGTGACTGGCAGTCCACAAACCCTACTGAAGACGAGTCAGTTCTCCTGAAGGCTTTCGGGTCTCAGCCCTCCACCTCTTGGGTGTCTCCGCCCTTCGATGAGCTTATGCAGCTGGTCTCATGAAGGGCATGGGAGTCTCCAGATACTATGGAGCCTGTCCCTAGGAGGCCTAATAAGTTCATATCTGCCTCCCCAGGATAAATCCTTCTTGACCAAAGGTGTGCCAGTTGATGCCATTGTGGTGGCGGCAGCCACCAAAAAGGAAATGTCAGAAACTTCCTCTTCTATCCATCCTCCTAACAGAGACTCCAGGATCATGGATAGATATGGAAAGCACATGTTTAGTTCAGCGACTTTTGCACTCTGTTCACTAAACTACTTAACCCATTTCATGAGACTGCAAACAGATCTCCTTAAAGAGCTGGGCGATGCTCTTCACGGTACAGTAACTGCAGGAGCTACAGACAAAGTTGTTTCCCAGCTTGCTACCCGCAATTCCATTCTTAACTCATCCATGTGCCTCATTTCTTATGCAGCTGATGGAACAAGCAGGGCCGTGGGTACAGGAGTTGCTCTTAGGAGGGAGGTACTCCTGGATGCACTTGTGTTCCTTCGCAGAACCCTTCAAGTCATCCTTTGTGAATACCCCTTTTGATGGCTTGTCTCTTTTCGGGCCCAAAGTTAAGGAAACTTTGACCATGTGTGAGCAGGAAGGGAACACTGTGTCTGCCGTTGGAGTCCATTTTTCCACCCCTACCAGACCCTATCCCAAGGGTCAAAGGGGAGGGAAAATGTGGTTCCGAAAAGCCCAAGGAGCCTTTCAGGACACACGTGGTGAACCCCCCCCCTTCCAGGGGCAGAGGAGGGGTTAATAATGGAAGAGGGGGTTCGCAATACCGCAAAACCATGGCAACAGAGATCACTTCTTTGGGAAGCCCTACCAGCGCTCCTGAATGGAGCCCCGATTGTCTTGCTCTGGAGGCAGTCAGGAGTCGCTTATCTTTGTGCCCAGACGCCTGGCTCAAAATAACAAACGACAACTGGGTACAAAGTATCATTTCCAGAGGATACTTCATTCCATTCGCCACACCGCCTCCACCAGGGAAAATCCAGGACGTTCCACCCAGTTACAGGGAACAAGCAACAATAGAGGTCCAAACATTGCTAAGAAAAAGTCATCCAGCCAGTCCCAGCAGACCAGACAGGATTCCGGAACTTACTCAACATTCTTTTTAGTTCCAAAAAAGACAGGGGACTGGAGACCTATATTGGATCTCAGCAGTCTAAACAAATCTGTAAAGAAAGAGAAATTTTGGATGGTCACGCTTCAGTCGATAATTCCCTTCTTAGGGAAAGACAATTGGATGTGCTCGATAGATCTCCAGGATGTATACTACTACATAAAAATGGCCAGGCCATCCAGGGATCATCTGCAGTTCCGACTGGGAGCCAATCATTACTATTTTCGAGCCCTGCCCTTTGGTCTTACTACAGCCCCCAAAGTGTTCACCAAATGCATGGCAGTGGTCATGGCTCACCTGAGATGTTTAGAATTCCAGGTGTTTCCGTATCTAGACGATTGGCTCCTCATCACCACCACCACCAGGCATCAACTCATTCAAGCTAGGGAATCCACTCTGTCACTCTGCAGCCAGCCGGGCATTACAATAAACTTAGAAAAATCTGCCTTGTCGCCATCGCAGCATATCATCTTTATCGGAGCAGAACTGGACACCACCACGCTAAGACTTCCAGTAGAAAGAGTCTTACTACTTCGTCAACAGGTCCGCATTCTGATGTCCAAAAACAAGGCTCCAGTATCAGAAGTTCTAAGATTATTAGGTATGATGGCAGCAGCAATTTTGGCCATACTGCTGGGTCGCATTTACATGTGGATACTGCAATGGCTGTTGTTCACTCAATAGTCTTACCAAGAGCTCCCCATGTCTCACCTGATAATGATCACAAACTCCTGCAAAAAGGACCTTCAGTGGTGGTTGACCTCACTTCATGTCACAATAGGACGTCCCTTTGTTGTACCCCCACCAGCAGCCACAGTGACCACGGACGCTTCCCTGATAGGGTGGGGGGGGGCATTTTCAGGGAAGAACAGCTCAAGGCACATGGACTGATCAAGAGACACATCTGCATATCAATGTCTTGGAGATGAGTAGTACTTCTGGCGCTGCAGTACTTCCAGGACTGTCTTCCTCTGGGTACAATTGCGATTCAGACAGACAACATGTCAGTGGTCTGGTATTTGAACAAACAAGGAGGAACCAGGTCATACCCCCCTCTGTCGCAAGGCCCTAAGAGTATGGCAGTGGGTGATTTCCACTCGGCGCTTTCTGTTAGCAATGCACATCCCGGAGAAATCCAACGTCATAGCAGACAACCTGAGCAGGGCAATTTTGTTGCCCCATGAGTGATCCCTCAAGAAAGAAATAGCGGACAGGATAATTCTGCAGGTGGGGCCAGCCTTGCTGTGACCTTTTGTGCCAGTCACATGGGCACGAAATGTAGAAGCTATTTTGCCCTGATTTTCCCTCCAGGAGAAGCCCCAAGGGATGCATTTGTTCATGATTGGCCTCCGGGTCTCCTCTATGCTTTTCCACCAATCCCGTTGATACCCAAGGTTCTACAGAAAGCAAAATCTCTGGGAAGGACTGTCATTCTTATAGCCCCTCAATGGCCATGTCAGATATGGTCCCCTTTCTTCGACTTCATCTTTTGGAGGACCTTTGGATTCTGGACCCAGTTCCAGATCTTCTGATGCAGTCATCAGGGGAACTCCATCCCTCCCTGCAGTCTCTGAAGCTGACAACTTGGCTGCTCCCAATTCCTGTCATAGCCAGGTTCCATAACCTTGCCAGTGAGATGAAGCAAATTCTCCTATCCTCTCATAAATCCTTTGAGGAAGCTTTACCTTAGCAAATGGAAAAAATGCTCAATATGGGCCTCTAATAACAATATTAATCCTTACCAAGCCCCTATGACCTCTGTACAACAGTTCTTGACCATGATCTTCAACAAAGGAGCTGCAGCAACAACAGTTTGTGTTCAACTTGCTGCCATTTCTAATTTTCATCTTGGATTTGAAGGATTGAATATTATGTCACACAAATTATCCAAAGCCTTTCTCAAAGGGACCTTTCATCTCAGACCACCTGTGAAATCTCCCTATTCCCCATGGAATCTAAATTTTATGCTTTTCCATATAATTCTTCTTCCATTTGAACCAGCTTCCTCATGTCACCTCAGATTTTTGTCATGGAAGACTATCTTTTAGTAGCCATTACTTCTGCCCGCAGAGTGTCAGAGCTTCAAGCCTTGTCCATTAAACCTCCTTACTTGATTTTCTATGCTGACAAGAGTCTCACTTCGAACAAATCCCTCGTTTTTGCCTAAGGTTTGCACTGAAGCTAATTATTGATTTGCCAGTTTTCTTCCCCAATCACTCCAACAATCTAGAATACATGCTGCACAAACTTGATGTGCACAGACAGCTCAGATTTTATTTGGATAGAACAAAAGATTTCAGGAAATCAGATCAGCTTTTTGTTTCTTTCTCTGACTCCAGGAAAGGTATGCCATTGGCTAAAACAACTCTGTCAAAATGGTTATCTGATTGTATCACCTTTATTTATTCAGCTGCGAATATGCCCCTACAGCATAAGATTAAAGCTCACTCAACCAAAGCAGTTTCTACATCTTCTGCTTTTTCTGCCAGACTTCTATTGACAACATTTGTGCAGCAGCCACTTGATCAAAACCTCATACTTTTATCACTCATTACAAAGTTGTCAGGGCCTCCAGGGACAAAGTCTCCTTTGGATCCACTGTCCTGAAAAAATATACTCCCGTGAGCCACCCGAGATTGATGGTGTTTGGGACACTACCCATCTGTAAGAATGAACAGCGAGACAGAACAACTTCACATAAAGAAGTTATGTACTTACCATAGTGTTCTATGTGAGTTGTTCATCTTGCCTTCATTCTTATGCCCCTCCCTCCTACCCCCTCCTGGGCTTTTAGATGACCAAGATGCTGGATCCATCCTGGTTACTCAACCCTTCTATACCTTTTCTTGGGAGTGATAGAATGACTTATGGTATCGTTATATCCAGCAAACAAGATCTGAGGTAACTCTAGGTGCATCATGGGATAGGGACTTGGCCTGGAGCTATTTGAAGACCTCGAGCTTTGTAGTAGACCGACTCAGAGCCGAGCGATCGGCTCCGTACCCATCAGTAAGACTGAAGACAAGATGAACAACTCATATGGAACATTATGGTAAGTACATAACTTCTTTATTTCATGACCAACAGCCCAAAATACACACACATTACACAAGACAGCTTTTTTAGGAGTGTCTTCATGCAGTGTTTGGTATATATCTACAGTCTTTATTGATGAACAGTTAATATAATGCAGGGGTTGCAATACAGCTGTAATTTCACAATTAATGTCGTAGAAACGTTATTTCCTTAACATTATTAATGCAGTGGAAACTTTATTCCCTTAGCATTATTAATGCACTAGAAACTTTATTCCCTTAACCTTATCTGGTTTCATGCTTTCATCTTTATTGAACTGTACCTGGCATTGATCACTTATATCAGTCCAGGTCTATGACTACATTCATTTCGGTACAATCAAAACTGAATTTACCTACTGGCAGTTACTAATTTACTCTTTCTTGTTTATATGACTATAGATTGCAAGATACATCTCTACTCACCAGACTCACGGCGCAACCTGGCCTGGTTCCCTGCATGGGCCTCCAGGTTGCGAACTCTCTCCTCTGGGGGGAGAAACATACCATTATGTGTACCAATCACATATTCAGAGTAGAATTTGGTAAAACAATGATAATAATGCTTACAAACTGGTGGGACATTCCTATCTCTAGCATCTTGGACCGAGGTGGCCAAGAGATCCCCTTTATGATGTTTCAGGTCATCATAATGATGATGATGCACCTGCTCACCTCTGTGCGGGGGATACCAGTTGCACTGGTGAGATCATGTGCCAGCCAGTCCCAGGCCTCCAATTTGTATTCCGACCCCTGGTACTGGCCATGCAGCAGCCAGACATCATGGTATTTTACAAGGAGTCCAACCATGACTCTGGAATGTAGAATGCCCACAGCTGTGCCCGGAGACGCGCACCCTCTCCAACACCTGCCATAGCTCCTGCCAGCTTCCAACTCCAACTGTGTCTGCTGTATTCCTGCCTGTTGCACGTAAATAAGGATATTTTTCCACCCTTTACCACCACTGGACCATTTTTTCAAAATGTGGCACTTCGCTTAGCACCGTGCAAATCAGCTTAGCTTAGCTGAGCAATGCTTAAATGGGCTTTGCTTAGCGGTGTTTCGCACCACTTAGCAATGCGCAAACCAGCTAAGCACTGCTAAACCATTCCTTGTTTAAGCAGTGCATGGCTAGGCGTAGCTGTGCTTAGCAGAGCTTAGCTAAAGGCCGCAAGGCAGGATTTAATAATACATTTCATAATTGTGTAATTGCAAAATAAAAGGTTTCATAACATATCTGTGCATACATACATTATTCCATCAAGGGTTTGCACTTACTTCTCATCATTGTGTATTTGCAACATAAATGCTTCGTATCCTGTGTATTCAGACAAAATTCAATCAAGGTTTAATAGTACTTCTCATAAATGTGTATTTGAAAACTAAATTTAATAACCTGTTGGTGTAATCAAACATAATTTAATCGGGATTTAAAAGATGTCACTTACTGTGTATTTACAAAATAACCTGTCTGTGTATTCGAACCCTGCACCTACTGCACATAAGGCTGTCACTCTAACCATTCAGCTACATGGTCATGTGAAATGCTGTTATGCTTTTACATACATCTCTCCACTACGTTTAAGCACTGCTAAGCACTGGGGAGCGCTACGCAAACCCGCTCAGCTATGCCTAAACTTGACCTTTTGTAAATAATTAAATCTATCTGGTTTCTATTTTTAGATGTTTGGCACATGTCCATTGCTAAGTGTTGCGCCGCACAAACACACATACACACAAAAATTAACAATAATTGCACTTTTTATTCGTAGATATAACATTGTTATCTGGCAGTTTGACAGTGCAGGGGGTGCATTACTTATCTCGGGACACAGTAACACACTCCCTACACTGGTTCCATAACCGTGTTACACGTCTCTCCCTCAGTAGCGTGCCTTCATTAGTATGTAAGGCATGCTGTCGAGTGGGTTCCACATACACGGCCATGGCACCTTCCATGTAGGCCTTCCACTATTCCTACAAGGATTTTATTAAATCCCCAGGGTTAACATTACAAAGCTTGCTGCAAGCTTATACAGCCATTCTGGGTATAAAGAATGCTTTCCTTCATATAGCCATTGGCAGGGTGGACAGGTGTTTCCTCAGATTAAAAGCAAGGGTTCCATGTACCAGTTTACCACCTCACTCCTTTGCTTTACATACTGCATGCAGGGTATTCACAAAGTGACTGGCTCTGGTAATTGCCCACTGCAGAACAAAGGGAATTTATATTTATCCACACCTCTCAACTGTCCAGATTTTTGCAGACTGTCCAGATATTCACCTCATATTTTTGGTCTGTTCCTCATAAAATTTGTGGTTTTCTGGCAAATCATTGAGAGCTGAAGTCATTAAATAATGACTGAGATTTGAGTTTCATACCTTGTATCCTTTAGAAAATGCATGTTAACACAACACCTTTTATTCTAGCAACATTCTAAGTTTGTAAGAACAATACTGTATTTAAAATCTGCTCATATTTTTGTACCTTTGTCCCTTCATTATTTTGCCTTTGTCCGGATTTCTTATGCTAAGAAATTGAAATGTATGCTTTATGCTGACTCGTTCCAGTCTGTAGGGCTGTAAACCTAGCTAAATCCATGTTAATACTCCAAAGACAAGTCCAGCTTCTGGGAGAATTGCTGGGCACAAATTATCAAAAGACCTTTCTTTCTTTCCCCAGTTAGTCTTATTTTTGTCAAAATAATTCCAAGTAGTGGCACAGCAGAGTTACATTACTGCAAGGGTGTTCATGAGTGTTCTGTGATACATGGCTAATGCCATTCTAATAGATCTCTTGGCAAATCTACGTATGTAAAAATGCAGAAATACTTAAGAAATGAAGGGTGCCAGCCCACTCTCTCTGCAGTTCCTTATTCTAGTACAACCCTGCGTCGAGAATTTTTATGGTAGATTCTTCAGGTGCACCTCAAGCATTGAGTATGCCCCTCAAGATAGGTCCAAACACAGAGACTGTTCAACACAGATGCATCAGAAATAGCTTGGGGACCACCAGGGAAACTGGATATCCAAGGGGCTTCATGAAAAGGCAAGTCATTATGAAGATGATGGTAATCATTTTAGCTATTAAGGCAGTGATGGCAAACCTATGACATGCTTGTCAATGGTGACACACCATGACATTTTGGGTGACCTGCCAGTGTTCACCAACACTCGAGTTACCAAAGAAACTGCTTTTGCATTTGTTGCTCATGTGAAGTGCATTGAATTATTTTGTGCCAGGAGCCAGTTTAACAACAACACTACTGCAGAGGTAAGGAAGCTATTAACTTCAAAGACTATTTTGGTATACTCTGTCAATAGAATTTGCAAAGGGCAGTGCTGACATTGTTTTCTCTTCATGGTTACATTTCTGTAAAGGGTAAGTAGTCTGCATTTCTAAGTGTATGCTGGTTACATTCCTCTCAACTGTCCCTCTTAATCCTTCCTAAAACTGGTGACTTTTTACACTTAATAATGACAGTAGTTAGATTTATAGACTTATTTTACTTCAGAAAATGTATATTAATTCACGTTCATTTTTTCTGCCAGTGTCTCAAATTAATCGTACTAGTAGTTTAAAACTGTCCATGTCTCTTATTTCTAGATTTGTCCCTGATTCTGTTGAGATTTATCCCTGACGTATTGAGAGCTATGCTGTTTTATTTAGTTTTATTTATTTATTTTTTTTATTTTTTAATTTATTGTTTTTAATTTATCTTTGTTTTATTTTTTTGGGGGGGGGGGGGGGCTACACGCCAGCAGAATCAAGGTAGGCATTTTCTGAATTTTTGACACGCCAAACCCAAAAGGTTTACCATTACTGTATTAAGGCAATCTAACCTATTTTGCAGTGGGGGATGTTACACCTGACAGACAACACAACAGTGATGTGGTACATGTAACATGGAGTGACTCACTTTTGCCTACTGTGCAGACTAGCAGTTGTAGCATTGTATTGAGCCCAGTAGTCAGCACTGATTCTCAGAGCTTCTTGCATCCTTTATCAGGAAGATTATTTATCAGATCAACTGAGGAGACCAAAAATGTGTTTCTGCACGTGTGGATCTCTTGCTCTTAACTCAGAACAGGGAAAGGATTGTGCATTCATTGGATCTGCACAGGAAGCTTGAGATGTTCCATACTCAGAGTAAAACAGATTTTACTAGTTGTCCTTTTACTTTGCTAAGAGCATAAAGGGAAGGTAATTTTTCAAGCAAACCATGTCCAGAAGAATGGCCCACTGCACCTGCTGTTATCTATTCTTTCATGACAAGATTGTCCTGGGTATCTTAGACCCCATGCACTAGAGACACTGCAATCCTCCAATGCTTTTCTTAGGGGATATCAGTACACAATCTGTCCTGGAAGTAGCTATTTGGTCATCAGTCCATACTTTTCCAGTATTTGTAATGTGGGTACTGTAGCCATGGCTATTCTGCAGAACTGTTAGTCATGTCCTGCATCTCTTCACTGGTCCTTAAGCTGTGGAAATCTTCCAAAGAGACAGTACTGCAGCAGTGAATTGTGGGATGAACTTGGTAGAGTTGTTAGAAACTTACTGTAATTGTAGATGCTCAAGAATATTCACAGTTGCAGTACTAATTTCTTCCCTACATCCTCTAGTTTCTCAGATACTGTGGCATTCTTGGGTGGAGGGTGGGTACTATAGTCACTTTGCCTTCTTCCTCCTCTGTCTATTACCTTGACTAGGCCCTTCCTTCAGGGTTGATTTAGAAACTGGACAGGCAGTATGGGAGAGGCTGGTTGGACTAATTCTACGGAGATTACTATTACAAGGGCAACCACTACTGTTGCATCAGACTACTTCAGTTAAGCTTGCCAGGGCAAGAAAGAACTGAAGATCTTGGCTAGATTCCCTTCCTCTTTTTGTTCATCTGATTGCCTGAGGGTCTATCTTGTCTTTTATATTATTGCTACAAAGACTTACATTTCTTTGAAATTGTGCTTAGTTGCAGAACTGATTAACTGGCTGTGGTGGATTCTGTAACCATCTGAATATACCAAGCTCTGATATAAGTATACCTTTTTGCACTTGATCTGTTTCAGTGATAGTTAACAAAACTGTACTATATTTATTTATTTGCTTCATTGTTTACTGAGGGCCTCTGTCTGTCTGCATTTTGTTTTCCCACCCTGCCACCCAAGTGTTGTTTTACTTTTAAACTTGGTGGCTTTGGAATTCCCTGCCCCTACTGTAAATCTGATTTTGGACACTTATCCCAGTCCCATCTCATTTGCTCACTCAACTGAGTACAGTGAGATCATTTGGGAAGGACTGCCCCTTGCTTCTTTAATTTTGGATACTCCTCCCAGTCCAATCTCATCAGCTCAGTCTGTGTGTACAGAGAAAGCATTTGGGAAAGTCAACCTCCTTAGTTTTTTAATCTTGAATTATCTTCTGTTTCCTCTCTGTCCACTAAAAACACACTTTATTCAGCTGGTTTTACTGTAATTCTGTTCTTCCTATTTTATTACCTTATTTTGCTTTGCTGCGTGCACTTAAGTGTTCAAGTGCTTTTATTCTGCTGCATTTATTATTGCTTGTTTAGTACCCTGGTTAAATTTATCTGTTAGTCTAAGCATCTTAGTTTTGGTTTTAACACTTTGGCTTCAGACCAGTTACTTTACATTTATGAAGGTTTTTGTGGTTTACACTCTTGTGGACGAACCCTTATCAAAACCCTCTCTCCATAAGTCCCCAGAAGTATTCAGAACACTGTGTCTGGACAATTCCTACCAGTTTATCCTACCAGCCTGGTCGACATGGGCAAACTGAGACAGTGTAGCGACTGCCTCATGTTCATTAACAGCCCACCTCTCCTAGCACATAATTCTTTTACTTGCAAGAAATGCATCTACATCAGTAACCTGGAATCCTTGCTCTCTTGCACAACAGTCAGTACTCCTGGAAAAGAGGAGATTGCCAGCACAAACACCACACATCACATAGCCAAGCACAACATACACCCATCTATGCAGAGCTCCTTAGTAAAAATTTACCTAAACAGCAGAGACCTCCAAAACACACTCACAAACATTCCACACATAGCACCAAACACATCACACACAGAAGACAACACACCAGTGTCTCACAAACACAGCCCATAAGGCATAACAGTAAACCACCACAGCCATAAACCAAACATACTAGTCATTGCTGACTCAGTTGTGAGATACACCAATGTCCCCCGACCAGGCTCGACAAGGAGAAGGTTAAGGTCAGGTTGTCAGGTGCCAGAATCTGCCACATCACACATATACTTAAGTCTCTCCACAACAGGTACAAGTATGACTCTGTCATTGTCCATGTTGATGTGAATGACTTGAGACGTACCTGCCTGGACTACATCAAGGGAGACATGATTGAGCTCTCAGAGTATGTTTCCCAAGCAGGTATGTCCATAGCCCTAAGCAGGATCCTGTCTTCACCAGGAATTATACCACAGTAGCAACAAAAGATAATTGACTTCAACAATTGAATTGGTTTCTGGTGTCATTCCAAGGGGATCCAGTATCTGTCTGCCTGAGATGACATGGTTGACGGGCTTCGATGCTTTGCCAGAGATGGCCTCCACCCATGGCATTCCGGATCCTGACCAAGACTCTTGACTCCCCCATTGTGCCTTTTTTAGGTATTATCCCAAAGACAAACCTTCCAACATAAAAGATCTGTCAAAAAAACAAAATGAAGGTCATGCTGCTTAATGCTAGGAGCCTTAACCTGAAAATGCACTCACTGGAGGCTCTTCTCACATTGGAAGATGCCAATGTCTGTGTGGTCATGGAAACTTAGTTCAGGGCTGTGGAGAGCACCCACGCCTTACCAGGCTATACCTCATTCCACACATTCCAACCCCAAAATGTGGTCGGGAAGACTAAGGGTGATGGAGTCTCTCTGTCTTCATTAAGGATAGGCAGACCTCCAGACTGGTTTGCCAGCATGATGCACTGGAACTACTACAGGTGCAACTGACAGTTGGCAAGACACCCATCCAGTTGTAGCCAGCTATAGACCCCCCTCCATGACTCATTTCACCCACTCCTCCGAACTGGACCTACTTGAGTCCGTCAAGGTACCCCCAACACATTGATCCTTGGTGACTCCGACTACCCCACCATAGACTGGTTGAACTATCCCTGCACTAATGTGTTCACCCAACGATTCCTTGACTTCATAAACTAGCACAGTAGACCAGCTTGTCTCATCCCCCACAATGGGAGATAACATTCTGGACTTGGTTCTCACCAACATGGGCAACCGCTGCACCACTTCCATAGTATGTTGTTCCCTGGTGAGAGCAGATCATCGGTCTGTCTCATTTGAAGTTTCTAAACCCCCCCCCCCAGCCATAACCAGGCTAAAAACTTCTCAAAAGCTGACTACAACCTCCTAATGGAGGATATCAGTAGTTTCACATCACCGCTCCCCTCAGAGGATGCTGACAACTATGCTGAGCAGTACGCCAATGCAGTATACAAGCACCTGTACAACTGCATGGATTCAGCCATGCCCAACAGAATTAAAACCTGCTCCTCAAGGAAACACAAACCTGTCTGGTGGATGGCCTCTATCAACAGTCTTTACAACAAAAGGAAGAAAGTGTTATCCAAGGGTAAAAAGGAACAAATTCCAAATTGGAAAAACTTCCTCCTTAGCCTCAGCAAGCAAATTAGATCACTAGCTAAAACTTCCAAAGTCAATTATGAATCGAAACTAGCCTCTGAAACCAAGGGAAACAACAAAGCCTTCTTCACTTACGTCAGAAACCTCCATGGCAAAGCCCAGGTTTGTTCTGAATTAGTACTTAACAGTATCACTTACAATGATCCTGTTAACTTAGCCAACTTGCTGGCAGATAGGTTCAGCGCAAACTTCATCCCTGTCTTCCCAAAGGCCCATTTAACATCTCTGATACTTGTCCCGCACCTCACATCTCCATAGATAAATGTTAAAGGTCCTATCCAAGGCAAAGAACACAGCTTCCATGGGACCTGATCGTATCCCAGGCTGTATTCTGCACCATCTCCAGCAAGAACAAGCTTCACCGTTGAGTACCCTATTCAACCACAGCCTAAGTACAGGCTTCATTCTAGCAGAGTGGAGAATTGCCATTGTCATCCCTTTGCACAAAGGTGGTGCCACTGCTGACCCTGGAAACTATTGCCCCATTAGCTTGACAAGTCTGTAAAGCCATGGTACATATTATTGTGTATCTCATAAACAAGGACATAAGCAATCTCCAAGCACTTGACCCCACCCAGTTTGGATTCGTCAAGGTCAAATCTTGCCTGTTTTACCTGGTTGACTTCCTTGAGGCTGTCACCAAGGCCCTGGATGAGGGGAAAGTCAGTACACATAGCGTACCTTGACTTGGCCAAGGCCTTTGACACAATTCCCCACTTGGGCATCATCGAAAAGCTAACACAACTTGGTGTAAATCTCTGTCTCATCAGGTAGGTGGCCAGCTGTCTCACTGATAGGACCACAAGGTCAAAATAGGTGCCTCCACCTCCGACAGCAGACCTGTTACTAGTGGTGTTCCCCAGAGATCTGTCCTGGGACCCCTACTGTTTGCCTGGACCTCTGAGAAGTAGATGCCAAAGACAGAAGGTCTGTGGCTGACCAAGTTTGTGGACAACTGTAAGTTGGGTGCTGTCATTGACTCCCCAAATGATGTTAACATACCACAAGAGGTTCTCACAGCAACAAATGACTGGTGTCAAAGTCATGGCCTTAAGTTAAAGCAGAAAAATGTGTTATCATACCATTCAGCAAAAACATGACCACTATTGATTACCACATCAACGGCAATCCCCTAAGCACACAACCTGTGGTGAGAGACCTGAGTACGCAGGTTGGCAACAATCTCACATTCGACCATTATGTGGCGGCAGTGGTCAGAAAACCCTTTTACTTGGTTCATCTCATAAGTAAAGGGATTGCATCCAGAAAAAAAAGGAGGTTATTACCTCTCTGCACTCCTCCCTCATTAGGCCAGTAATTGAGTATAACGCCCCATTTGGTATGTACCTCTCCAAACACCTTTACCAACTGGAAAGGCCACAGAAACACCTCACAAAGAGAATCCATGACCTCCAACACCTGTCCTATGTGGGCAGGCTCAAATCACTATCACTCTACTCAGTATCGCACAGATTGCTCAGAGGTGATCTGTGTCTCGCCTACAAGGCAATTTCGGACCCTACCCTACTAAGATGCTCCATAAACGTAAGTGTAACTCCTCACTGATTACCTGCTCGAAAGGCCTAAATCTAATATGTGACATCAACAAATTCTGCTGGATAGAGAGGTTCGTCTCCCAGAGGCTGCCCCGTTTCTGAAATAGACCTCCCATACACATTAAACAGAGTACCTCCTTGATCCTCTTCAAGCACATCCTTGATGAGTGGATGAAAACCCACAAATTTGTCTCAGGGGTTCCACCTGTGTCCCTCATTGACAGGGGTGACAGGTGCTGACTGAGTTTTTTTTTTTGGGGGGGGGGGGTAAACTCTTGGTAAGGCTTGTAAGTGCCTCATGGTCATTAGCCTAGTAACCTCCTATAATCCTATAGGTTCACAGGAAGCTACTAGGCTAATGGCTTAAGAGCCCTTAAAGCCTAGCCAATATAACCTTATTTTACCAAACATATGGCCCTAGGGGCAAGATAGTGGTATGGATTTGTGCCTATGCTATGAGTGTCTTACAGATTGCCCCTGGCATAAGGAACATAGGCACTTCCACAGGTGTGAATTTGCGATTACCCATCCATTGATCCAAGTTATGTTTGAAGAGGGCCAGGGAAGGGCTCTGCTTAATATGAATAGGAAGCCTGTTCCAAAGATGTGTCAGTCTCGGAGACACATATCTGTCTCTCCAGCATGTTGTGTTTGAGTTGCTAACTAAGTTTAGATCCCTAGATTGTGTGACCCTTTTGCTGCTTGACTTGTGGATATGTAGAGCTCCATAGCCTGGATTTGTTCTGCCTTGTAGGTCAGGCATAGGTCACTCCTTAATAGTTGGCAGGAGACAGAATAATGCTAGGGCTTTTAGTCTGTCTGCATACCATATCTTGTTTACACCTTGTATTTTCTTTGTGAGGAACATCTGAGGTCACTCCAGCTGCTGTAAGTGCCTAGTCAAGTACATGCCAAATGGCATATTTTTGTCAGTTAGTCGTCTGAGGGTTGAGTACAACTAGACTACATTTTCCTTGGATCTGGATGCCATATTTTTACTTATAAGTTGTGCCACATAGAAGGAATTCCTCACCACTGTGGGCACATGGTGGTCAAAGTTCAGGCTGCTATCTATCTGCTTACCTAGATTTGTCATCTCTGAGTCTACCCTTAGGGGAGTGCTATTGGTGGTGTAATTTGTAGGGGTATTTGACTTACCAAAGGGTATGATGCATTTTTTTGAATTTAATTTTAGATTCATAGGTGTTTACTAAGCTAACAAACACAAAGGCCTTTTTAAGCCTAGCCTTACATCCTAAATTTCTGACAAGTTCTGCTACCATTGATAAATGTAAGCATGGACTTGGTTGGTGAACCATTTACAAGCAGGGTCTTGGGGGATGAACCATTTTACAGGCTGTCTCTGTCCATTAGAGACATAGGTACCAAACCAGGGATGAATTTGCTGTTCCCCATCCAGTTGTCCAAGTTTCACTTGAATTGGGTTAGTGAGGAACTCTGCTTCACATGGATGTGGAACCTGTTCCAGAGAAGGAGTAGTTTCTGGGATACATACCTGTCTCTCCAGCATGTCCTATTTATATCACACGCAAGGTTTAAGTCTTTAGAATGGGTAATTCTGATGCTGTTTGTTTTGCAAATATGCAGCAGGTCCGTCAGAGTGGGGTATGACAATGCCTTGTATGCCAGGCATAGATCTCCCTTCAAAAGCCTGTAGCAACCATAGTTCTGACTGATATAGACCCTCTTGAAGGACATCTACATTGCTGGTGGATCCTTTGATTACAAGGAGCAAACTTTGTCATCCATAGGCTTTCCACATCAACCTTGACTTCAGAAAAGTATATTCCAAACAGAAGTGGTCCCAGCACTGAGCCCTGTGGCACACCACTAGTAACTGGTCTCTTCCCGTGTCTTGATTCACCCACTTTAACCACGTGTCCTTTCTATGAGCCAACTGGCTTTCCATCTGGTGATATAGGGATTTATGCCCAGTTTTCTGAGTTTATTTATAATACCCGAATGGAGAATTGTGTCAAATGCCATGGCCAGGTCAAGGTAAGCAATATGTACTGTTTTACCCTCATCCGTGGCCTTGGTGACTTCCTCAATGAAATTTACCAGATCCAGTAGGCATGACCTGCCATTGACAAAGTCAAATTAGGTTGGGTCCAGTGTTTGGAGGTTTCCTCTGTCATTATTTATCAGGTCCAAAATTTTTCTTTCCATGGCCTTACATATAAGACTAGTCAAGCTTATGGGTCTGTAATTTCTGAGGGTAGTAGATGGTCCCCCTTTATGCAGAGGGATTACCGTTGCTGTCCTCCACTCTACTGGGATAAAGCCAGTATGGAGGCTATGCTTAAATAGAGATACTAACGGGTCTGATAAATTCTGATTTAAGCTGTTTAAGAGGCATCCTGATATATCGTCAGGCCCCATTGAAGCTATGTGGTTAGATTTAGAGAGCACAGTGACAACCTGTTCTTGGGTGATAATTGGTGGTGGGGTGGTGGAGGGTATTACTTGGGGAAGAACTGGGGGTGATGGGGAGGTGAAATTTGAGCTGAATTTGTTGGCCAGCAGATTTGCTTTTACTCCTATCTGAGTATATGTGGTGCTGCCTACAACTAATTCTGAACATTGTTGAGTGTTGCCCTTACCTCATTACATCCGAGTGATGCCTCCAGGTGCATCTGCAGTTAACTCCTACTGACACCTCTATGCGTTAAATATTGCTTGTTCATATTTGCATCAATAATTCCAAAACCGTGCTATGTACAAGATTTTAAAAGATTTCATCTTAAAGCTTACACAATGGCAAACTCAAGTGCATTAATATTTGACCTCTGTCTAGTGCAGGAAAAGAGACATTAACTGTTGTTTTTATAATATTAATTTATATAGATATAATTTCACATTTTCTAAATATTTCAACAACCAAGTAACACAGACAACTCCTTAGCCTCATATGAAAGCTCTCAGTGAGATGAACTAAATGCTGCTGACAGTATGTTTGTAACTTGGTTGCTGAGATATACATTTTTTTGCAAAATATTACAAACACATTATTTACTGTGTTTACTGGGATTTATAAAATTCAATTTAAGACCTAGAACCTAAAGAATACTACCACTGTAAAAATATTTTGTGCTGAATTGTTTGCCATTTTTACTTCTTTCATAACCCAATGGTTCTAGAGATATGAGCATTTGTTTGAAATGTGAGGACATAATTTGATTCTGTCAAAAGGCTTAGGCTCCGCCCATTGGATGTTACAGTGCAAACTTCCTGAGCTCCATTGGAGAGAATGAGTTAAGATTGCGGACATAACTGAAAAATGCCTTATTGTTATCCTTAGCTTTGGAGGCTATTTTTACCTCAAAGTCTGCTTTCAGAGACTTGACTAGTTCCCTGATTCCCTTGTTTAGACTAATGAGGGATGTTTTGCTCTGTTGTGCACATTCCGTCTTCTTATAGGTTTGTAGCCTAGTACCTACTTATGAACCTATGTTGTGCACATTCCGTCTTACTTCTCAGCAGGATTTTCTTTCTTTTGTTGTAGAACCTCTTAATACTAGAACTCCACCAGGTGGTTTGTTTTTGCAGTTTGACCTGGGTTTATTTTGGTCTAGTACTGCTGTTTCTATGCAGTTGTTTGTATGGTCGTACAGGGCTTTTGTGTACACCTCTGCATAGGTTTCTTTATTTTCTGAATTTGGGGGAGTTTGGAAACAAGTTATCTTTCATAGGTGATAATTTAACTTGCCGTTCTTAAAGTTTTTGTGGTTAGGTTGAGGGACTAGTGTTACCTTGATTTCAAGGGGTGACTGCTTTGCGATCTGATCTTACCGGTGAGAACATCACAGTTGGGGAGGGTGAAGCACTCTCTCATATTTGTGACTACATGTTCTAGCAGTAGGGTTGCCACCCCTCCGTTTTTTTTCTGGACTATCCGGAAATCAAACTGATTCACCGGTAGTCCGGAAAACACTGTACAAACTCCGGTATTCTGTTTCAAAAAGGAAACAGACTATCGGAGTTTGTAAATCAGCTTCATAGTTTCATAGTTTCATAGTAGTGTACTAGGCTATCTGCCCGGGGGCATTTATAAGCCTAGCCAACAGTGATGTGGCTTTACGCCACCCCATACTATATAGTTGCGCCTCTCTAGTAGTGACACATGTGGGACCCCATTATTTAGTAAACTATACCTCTGTCTAGTAGTGACACTGAGGTGACTCCCGGGGTAAACTTGCGATCTCCCATCCATGCATCAAGATTTTTCTTGAACAGTGCCAATGAGGGGCTCTGTCTCACATGAACTGGGATTTTGTTCCAGAGTATGGGTAACCTCTGTGTTATGAATCTATCCCTCCAGCATGTCCTATTCATATTTGTGCAGAGGTTGAAATCTTTAGCTCGTGTGGTTCTGGTGGATTTGGATTTTTTGAGATGGAGCATGTCCATCAATTCCTGGTTGGACATGGCCCTGTATGTTAGGCACAAATCACCTCTGAGCAGGCGGTATGCTACTGAATAGAGCTGGAGTTTCTTTAATCTAGCTGGATAAGGCACATGTTTGAGACCTATGATCCTCTTGGTGAGGTACTTCTGGGGTCTTTCCAGTTGTTGCATGTGCCGGGTGAGATACATCCCAAATGGAGCATTATATTCAATCATGGGCCTGACAAGGGAGGAATATAGAGGTACAATGACCTCCTTTGATCTGGATGAGAATCCCTTCATGATGAGATGGGCAAGGTAGAATGTCTTTCTGACCACTTTGGCAACATGGTTGTCAAAGGAGAGGTCACTATCGACTTGAGTCCCCAGATCTCTGATTACTTCTTCCGTATTCAGTGGGTTATTGTCTATGTGATAATTTGTGGGTACTTTGTTTTTCCCAAAGGGATGACTATACATTTTTGGCGTTAAGTTTGAGGCCATGATTCCGGCACCAGTTGTCCGTTTCAGTGAGACCTTTCTGTAGGATGTGTGTCGGCAGGTGAATCAACTATGGCACCCAGTTTGCAGTCATCTGCAAACTTTGTCAGCCATAATCCTTCCATATTTGCTTTCACATCTGAGAAGTAAATGCCGAATAGGAGTGGACCCAAGACTGAGCCCTGTGGGACACCACTTGTGACTGGTTTTGAGTCTGACATGGCTCCAGCAATTTTAACCTTATGGGTTCTGTTTTTAGCCAGTTTGCTACCCATCTTGTGACATATGGATTTACATTTAGGCTGCTGAGCTTGTCAATGATGCCAGAGTGTGGTATCGTGTCAAAGGCCTTAGCCAAGTCCAAATAGGCAGTGTGGACAGCCTTGCCCTCATCGATGGCACTAGTGACTGTCTCAAAGAAGTCAACCAGGTTTAAGAGGCAGGATCTGCCTTTACAAAACCGAACTGTGTGGGATCAAGGGTCTGCAGATCCCCAATGTCGCCATTTATGAGTTCCATGATGATTCTTTCCATAGCCTTACAGACCAGGCTGGTCAAACTTATGGGGCGGTAGTTACCTGGGTCAGTAGAATTTCCCCTTTGTGGAGTGGGACCACTGTTGCTGTGCGCCAGTGTTCAGGTACATATCCTGTAGTGAGGCTAAGATTGAATAGAGTTCTTAGGGGCGGGTTTAGTTCATCTTGAAGTTCACGTAACACGCAACCGGGGATACCATCGGGTCCCATAGATGCTGTGTTTTTTGCCTTGTTGAGTGCTGATTTCACCTGTGTGTCTGTGATGACAGGTAGGTTACATTCAGCAGGGATAATTACTTCATCTTTAGGGGGTGAGGGAGGGGAGAAATTTGCACTGAACCTATCTGCCAGAATGTTGGCAATGTCAGTAGGGTCAGTGAATTTTTTGTCGTGTACTAGCTCAGAGCATATCTGAGAATTTCCTCCCAAGGTTCTGACATAATTGAAGAAGGCTTTGTGATTGTCTTTGGTATCCTTGGCAATCTTTTTCTCAAAGTTTGCTTTAGATGTTTTTATGAGAGAACGTAGTTTTTTTACTTGTGCTGATCAGGGAAGCCTTTCCCTTGTGGGATTTGGCTTTGTCCTGCAGTAGCTTCCTTCTTTTGTTGTACAGTTTGTTTATAGCCGGGGTCCACCAAACCGGGCGTTTTCCCTTGGTGGAGAGGGTCTTGGTTTTAGTTGGGATTGCTTGATCCATGCATTCTTGGAGATGTCCGTAGAAGGCTTTTGTGAAGGATTCAGCATTTTGGGATGTGGTTTCCATTAACCCAGTAGGCTTAAAGGATATCATTTCTGACTTGAGGAGCACAAAGTCAGCTTTTGAAAAGTTTTTCACTGTAGTCTTTTGTTCTGGGGGGGGGGGTGGGATATGTACATCCAATGTGATCAGTTTATGATCAGATCTTACTAGTGAGGAGTTTATATCCGGTGCGGAGCATTTGGGCCCCATATTTGTGATAATCAGGTCAAGTATATTATCTCTCCTCGTAGGAGAAGTGACCAGTTGCTCCATAGCATTTGAGTTTATGAATTCCAGGAATCTTTGGGCTAGGGTGTTAGGGCTAGAATAGTGGGCCCAGTCTATGTTGGGGTAGTTGAAGTCACCCAATATGATGGTGTTTGGTGTGACATTCATATCCTCCAGTGTTTTCAGGAATGCTTGATGGGATTCCTGGGATTGGGAGGGAGTTCTATAACATGCGACCAGTTGTATGGCAGTTTTGCCTATGGTGAGTAAAACTTGTATGGTTTCTGATGCTTCATGGTAGCCACCAATCGAGAGGTGTATGTGTCCTTTATGAAAATGGACACTCCCTCCCTTTGTGGTTCGGCCTGGAACTTGAGGTCAAACGCATGATATGAGGTATAGCCTGGTAGCGCTGGAGTGCTCTCAGGAGCCTTAAACCAGGTTTCGTTACTGCACAGACATCGATGTTCTCCATACTGAGAAGTGCTTGAGTGCCTGCATCTTGAGATTTAGACTTCTGGCGTTGAGCAGCATTACCCTTAATTTTTTCCATTTTGTTTTTATGGAGGTTGATTTGTCCTTTGAGCATTGCCTAAAAAGGCACTATGGGGGTGGCAAGAGCCTTGGCCAGTATCCGGAAGCCCAGTGGTGACAGGTGCAAGCCATCCCTTAAGCAACGTGGCTTGTCCATCATATCATCCCAGGCTGACAGACATTGGATCCCCTAGAATGACACCAGTGATTAAGCCAATTGTTAAAACTGATCATTTTGTCTTTGTACTGTGGCATCATTCTTGGTGAAGGCAGGATGCTGCTCAGGGTCAGGGTCATACCAGTCTGGGCTACATAATCGGAGAGCTCCTCAATGTCTCTTTTCATGTAGTCCAGGGAGGTACGCCTCAGGTCATTCACACCCGCATGGACAATGACTGAATCATACTTGTACTTGCGTTGGAGTGACCTGAGTGCATGTGTAATGTGGCGGATCCTAGCCCCGATAGGCAGCTCACCGCTACCCTCTCCTTATTCAGCCTGGTAAGTGGAACATCGGTGTGTCTGACTATAGAGTCACCTATTACTAATGTCTCTGGCATAGTATTTTGCCTTAGGGGCTGTGATTGTGACACACCTGTTGCTTGAGGTATGTGTTGTAGGTGTTGCATTTTGTGGGGTGTATTTCTGGGTGTCTGCTTTGGAGGCCTCTGTTGTTTTGGTAAGTTTTTATAAGAGCCTCGAGTATGTCTTTGTGTTTTATGTGTTTGGTTTGCATTAGTGGTGGTTTTATGTGTGACTGGTTTTGCTTTGGGTGTGGGTACCATCTCCTCCTGACTGGTCTTGCCAGTCCTGAGTTGAGAGAGTTCAGCCTCCAGTCTGGCTATATAGTTGCATCTCTCACAAGTATATGTGTTAGTAGGAAGGAGGAGAGGGTTGTCTGTGTACATGAGACAATTGTAACATTGTCTTAAGATTCCCAGATTAACCAGCTGAACAAGAGAGGATGCTAGTGGTCTACCACTCGACATACTAGAATATTATAAGGAGTGTTGCGCCTTTAAGGGAAGTGGGTATTCACAGGGGTAGTGGATGCCTGTGGTGCTTACTTTAGGGTAAGAGTGCTTGTTTTATTATGAGTGCTTGCTAAGGATAGAAGTTCAAAGCAAGTGCTAATATATACAGCTAAATAGACTGAGTAGAGCTTCTAAGGGAAAAATTGAAGAGCAGACTTGGCGGAGCCAGAAATAGTTAAAACCTGTATAAAATAGTTTACACCTGTATAACCGCTGCTGCGCTAGGCGCCACAAAAATCATAAAACGCCCTGAGGCGGATTTTTATACAGGGAACTTGAAAAGAGCTAGAAATGGTCCAAGGCAACCAATGAATTACAGCTCAAGTGCTGAGGTCACTTCCCCCAGGGACAGATAGGCTGCTCAAGGCTCCCCACTCCCACTGGTGAGCTCAGAAACTTCCTTCTATCCAAGTAAGGCAATGGCCAACACAGGAACTACACACAGCCCAGAATACAGCAAAGCCTGTATACTGGTCTTAACTAGTCGAGCAAAGGCGGGAAAAACAAGGAGTATTTTTTTTTTGTTTTTTGTTTTTTTAGGAAAGAACACAGAAATGCAGTTAGGCAAACAGTAAAATCGATTTACACAGGCTAGCACACTTTAGTGAGCAGCCTCAGCAATTAAATTAGCAAAAAAACAGTATTATTCGACCAGAGTCGACCAAAATGCTACTTTTAAGTGCAGATACTTTAGAATTCAGCAGAAAAACACAAAAACAGTTATATCTTATTAAATGAAAGCCAGAGAGGACAATGCAGATAAAAAAGCCAAAAAGTACTTAAATCAGGAAAGTGGTCGCTTCTTTCAGTTCTCTGTTGCCAGGATCCCTCTGCAGGACCACGTGGAGCTCTGCTTGGGTATATAGCCAAAAACGCCCTGAGGCGGATTTTTATACAGGGAACTTGAAAAGAGCTAGAAATGGTCCAAGGCAACCAATGAATTACAGCTCAAGTGCTGAGGTCACTTCCCCCAGGGACAGATAGGCTGCTCAAGGCTCCCCACTCCCACTGGTGAGCTCAGAAACTTCCTTCTATCCAAGTAAGGCAATGGCCAACACAGGAACTACACACAGCCCAGAATACAGCAAAGCCTGTATACTGGTCTTAACTAGTCGAGCAAAGGCGGGAAAACAAGGAGTATTTTTTGTTTTTTTTAGGAAAGAACACAGAAATGCAGTTAGGCAAACAGTAAAATCGATTTACACAGGCTAGCACACTTTAGTGAGCAGCCTCAGCAATTAAATTAGCAAAAAAACAGTATTATTCGACCAGAGTCGACCAAAATGCTACTTTTAAGTGCAGATACTTTAGAATTTACTAAGCTGATTTACTATGCTCTTTTTACAGAAAAGCATAGTAAATCAGCCGAAAGCAGGCAGCAGGAACGAAAAAAGAGGGTGTTCCCCACCGAGTGATGTCATCACGACATCACAAAATGGCTGGAATGTGGGTGGGTGAAGAGGTGAGGATGGGCGGGGTTAGTGGTGACACAAGGGGTGTGGCTTTACTCCGGTTTTAGCCACGAAGGAAGGTGGCAACCCTATCTAGCATTGCAGTCTAGCTGCTCCAGGACATTTGAATTTACAAAGTCAAGAAATCTTTGGGCCTGCATGTTAGCAGTCATGTATGTGTCTTGATTAATCGAGGGGTAGTTAAAATCAGCTATGTGTATGGTATTAGGCTGGATGGTGAGTGATTTTAGTAACTTCAAGTATGATGTATGGGTTTCCTGGATGTCATCGTGTTTTACTGTTGCAGTCATTAAATTTGGGTAATCTGCTGGCAGGTTGCCCTCAGTCAGCCTGATTAACAAAGTCTTGGGTCCTGCGTCGGTTGCTGTCCCTTCTTCCATAACATCATGTCGTCAGGGGTATAAAACATACAGCCGATGCCATTACATGAGTCTTCTTGCTGCGCGGTGCCCGAAGCAGAAGCAAGTTCGCAAGTGCCGGTCGGCCGACTCCTGCAATTTTCATTTTCGAGTTTCAGAACCGAAGTTTTCAACTTAAAGCTAAGTACCCCATTGGGGAAACGTTTTCTTGCTCCTTACCGATGTCAGTAAATGTTAATAATTGTATTACTTGTGAGAAGCAAATACCTCATAAGGATTTTCATTTGTACTGTATTCCTTGCCTAGGCCCTGACCACGACGTACCTTGCTGTCAGTTTTGTGCTTTATTTAATCAGCACACTATTCGTCATCGGTACATTTTTACTTCAAAATATTTCGGTTCTCGGTTTAATTATCAATAAATGACGTTGGTTAGCCATCCGATTACCGGATTACTAAAAAACGCAAAGAAAAAGGCAGAGACAGGCCGTTGAGGTCCAAAACTGCAAAGGACGCTTCTCCTAAGCCAGTCGCCAGTTCGCCAGTACTCAGTGAGGTGCTTTCGCAACCCCTGATACTTGCTACTTCTGATTCGCAGGCCTCTACTGAGACCCATTCGGAGTCCGATATGCCACGAGATGCTTCACATATGGAACCCGCGGATGTCTCTACCTTGGATGGGTCCAGAGCCGCTGAGCAGGCATTGGCTTCTGAGGGTGTTTTCAGGCCTACAGACTTGCATATTAAACCGACTCCAACTTCAGTGCTAAGGCCTAAATCTCGATGTATGTCTAAAAAAACGACGCCCAAGCCACATGTTCAGGCCCATATGCCTAAAAAACAAATGATCAAAATGGCTGAAGATTTAATTACTCTTATCAGGGGAGTCAAACATCATCCGTGGTGGTGCAGCGGTAGCGTTGTTGCCTCACAGCAAGAGGTTCTCATAGGTTCATAGGTTCATACTAGGCTATCTGCCCTAGGGCATTTATAAGCCTAGCCAGAATGTGTTTGGCTTTCGCCACCCATTTTAAATTTATTTTGCTATGCCCTTTTTCGAGGTTAGTATACTGTGCCTCTGTCTAACAGTGACACAGAAGTGATACCCGGGGTAAACCTACGATCTCCCATCCACTCATCAAGATTCCTCTTGAAGAGAGTCAATGAGGGACTCTGCCTAACCTGGACTGAGATTTTATTCCAGAGTGAAGGGAGCCTCTGGGTTATGAATCTGTCCCTCCAGCTTGTCCTATTTATTTCAGTGCTGAGATTCAAGTCTCTCGAGCGCGTAGCTCGATGGGATTTGGATTTTCTGAGGTGCAGCATGTCCATTAATTCCGGGTTGGACATGGCTTTATACGTCGGGCACAGATCGCCTCTGAACAGGCGGTATGCCACTGAGTAGAGCTGGAGTTTCTTTAACCGGGCAGCATATGGCATCTGTTTGAGCCCTTTGATCCTCTTGGTGAGGTACTTTTGGGGTCTTTCCAGTTGCTGCAGGTGTCTGGTAAGGTACATCCCAAAAGGGCATTGTACTCAATTATGGGCCTGATGAGGGATGAGTAAAGAGGCACGATGACCTCCCTGATCTAGATGTGAATCCTTCATGATTAGGTGGGCTATATAAAATGTTTTTCTAACCACTTTGGCCACGTGGTTGTCAAATGAGAGATTGCTATCAACTTGGGTCCCCAGGTCCCTAATTACTTCTTCTGTACTTAATGGATTACCACCTATGTGGTAATTTGTGGGCACTTTGTTTTTGCCAAAGGGGATGACTGTACACTTTTTGGCATTTAGCTTGAGGCCATGGCTCTGGCACCAGTTGACTGTTTCTATGAGGCCCTTTTGGAGGATGCTTGTGTTGGCTGGAGAGTCGATTATGGAGCCCAGTTTGCAGTCATCTGCGAACTTGGTCAGCCACAGTCCTTCCGTGTTGGCCTGTACCTCCGAGAAATATATACCGAACAAGAGAGGTCCCAGAACTGAGCCTTGTGGGACACCACTTGTAACTGGTTTGGAGTCTGACATGGCTCCAGCAATTCTAACCATGTGGGTTCTGTCCTTGAGCCAGTTTGCAATCCATCTAGTGACATAGGGTGTATATTTAAGCTGGTGAGCTTATCTATAATGCCCGAGTGGGGTATTGTATCGAAGGCTTTTGCGAGGTCCAGGTAGGCTGTGTGGACCACCTTCCCCTCGTCAATGGCCTTGGTGACTGTTTCAAAGAAATCAACCAGGTTTAAGAGGCAGGATCTGCCCATAACAAAGCCGAACTGGGTAGGATCCAGTGTCTGTAGGTCCCCAATATCTTTATTTATGAGGTCCATGAGGATCCTTTCCATAGCTTTGCAGACCAAGCTAGTCAGGCTTATGGGGCGATAGTTTCCATTTTTTTACCATTTTCTTATCACAATAATATGGGTTGTTAACAATAAACCTGTAACTGCCACAAAAACACAGGTATATGCTTGCTTCCTTTTTTGTGAAACCCTTTCTTTAATGCCATGTTCTCCATTCCTTCCTAATAAACATTCTAAGTTGACGCCCCTGTAATTATAAAAATTGTGGCTAAAGAACTGCCGGTTTTCCTCTCCACATCTATCAAAAGGAATACTTTCTTTTTATTGTCTCCATGGGTTCTTACGGTGTTGTCATATAATGTGTTAAACTAGGACCTACAGCAGTTGGATAGTTTATCTCCCCAAACATAGATTGTATCTCTAATTGAGCAATGGGATACTGCCTTCTGTCTCGGTGAATGCAGACTATGCCCAACTGCTTTTTTAGTAAGGATCTTCACACACTGTGACTTTATAAATGTGACCATAGTGCTTGAGTCTAGTAGTTTCTGCAGCTCCTTGACATCAATTAAAAAACATTGCACTTAATTTTGAAGTATTGCAGTAGCAACACTATAGCAGAAGGCTGACTCTGCTGTTGTTGCAGACCAGTAATCGCATTCCATAGCATCATTAGTAGCATGCTTTCCCTGGTTATAGTTTTACAGGCATAACAGTTTTACCATTGCTGCTGCAGAATCTGGCCCCTTCTCTCGCTTTTAAAACAGAGTACACCTGCAGTTGATGTTTTCTATTTGTTAGAAAATTTTGACACATGCTTTGCCTTAGGTCTAGACTTTTTAATTTTAAATGCAATTACATGCATCTCACTACTAGTACAACAAAATTGTAAGCATCCTTAGGATTATTTTGAAACACCAACTTTGTAAAGTAGCAGACAAAGCCCTTTCACATGTATCAGTGGCTGGCATTTCTGCAATTTTACTTTAAGTATGTTGACCATCAGGACATAGCAACAATGTAAGTATGCGTTTTAAATTATATTGCTAGGGTTTACCATTATGTTTGAAGAAAATGTCCAGCTAGGAAACCTTTGAGGTTGTATCTGAGAGGCAAAATCAGTTTTGGCTAACATATGACTTCTTTACTTGTTAAGAGCCCTAATAATCAGTCCCTTCCTTGTTTATGATGATTTTGAAGGCTCGCCATTAACCTGAGCCAAGAGAATTCTAGTATAGTCAGTCCACTCCCATTTTTCCTGTTAGAAGTAGCAGTAGACGCTAACTTTGATATTGACGTAGCTCTGGTAATGGACATCAAGCCCTCAATGTGATTGGCTATTTTTGCAAGTGTTGCTCAACTCTAGCCATCCTGGTGTTTAGGCAGGTACAGTGTTGGAGCTCTGTGCTCAACAGCAGACACCATGAGATGGGCTAGATAGGAGCAGCACAGCAATGCTTTCACTTTAGGCGGAGTAAAGCGGCTCAAAATGGTATAACTGTGCATTCACGAAAAGGAAAATCAGGATGTTTGACATAAATTCTGTCATCAGAAAATGTTTGCTGATCACAGTCAGCATGATACATTAATTCACTGAAATCCACAAGTTCATAAAATAAACAAGAATTTTATTGTAAAGTCAAGTACAAGTCAGTGATGCAGTCTTCTCTTTCCCAAACAAGTGCACTAAAGGATACAGCTTTCTATACATTTTTTGTACATGTATTAACTAGGTAAACCCACTAACCACTGAACATGCAAAATTAAAAAAAAAAAATTGCAACAGAGTAAGCCCCCAACTGCCCTACCCAAACCCCCTGGTAATCATATATACAGACTCTGAGATTGCACAATATCTGGGAAAAGGCGTATTTTCTCCAGCCCCAAGAACTGTAAGATCTTACACAGCTCTTGACCCAGTTGACTAAAACTAGATTCGACCATATATAATCCCTCATACATGTACACCTATGTTGGATTCCTAACTTGCAGACACATCGACACTAACATCATTGACCTCACATGGTCGAAATGGAAAAACATTGCTCCACAAAGATAGAAAGAAAACACTCAACCAGCGTTTTTGCTGGGGTCAACCCCCGGAGCGTCCCCCACATTCCCTTGATTCAAGATCACACTACAGTGGGGAATGGGCAAATGTCCCAATTCCCACTGTATCATGATGCAAGTATGAGACAGCTGGAAAGGTTCAGCAAGCTGATTTTTGATCAGTTGTACTGTCTTTCTTATACGTCGATGATCAGAAACTTCAACATAAAGGTAGGAACACTGTGCATATGACAGATAACTGTAAATTGGGAACTATCATAGATTTTCCCCATGACACCAACATCCTACAAGAAGGTCTAATACAAACAGATGACTGGTGAAATCTACGGATTAAAACTTATTGCAAAGAAATGCAGTATAGTGCCATTTGGGAAATCGCCCAACCAAGCCAATTAGTTTATCGATAAAACACACCTAAGAGTTGATAGTTAAGGATCTGGGAACATATGTATACTGTATCTGGCATTCAGCCAACATTAAGCCAACATAGGAAGTAATCATTCTGTGTCGACCAACTCATAAGTAAGGGTACGGCATCCAGGTCCAAGTAAGTAATAGTACAAGTCTGCTCAGCCCTTATCAAACCCATCATTGAGTACAATGCCTCCTTTGGCATTTATCTACCTAGGCAAATGCAACAGCTGGAACATCCTCAAAGGTTCCTCACCAGGAGAATCCAGGGTATGAATACTCTGTCCTACACAATTCACCTTAAAGTCCTATCTCAACAGGTTACTGCAAGGTAATCTATGCGTATCATATGAAGCATCCTCAGATCCAGCTGTGATGGATCACTTGAACATCCACAAGACAAACAACACTAAAAATAGTAGATCCAAGGACCTGAACTTTGTCTGTAACCTGCTGGAAGAACCAATATATGTCTCAAAGGATCCCTGTGCTATGGAATAAGCTCCCCATCTACATGAAGCAGAGTTCGTCCCTGACTCCATTCAAAATATATCTTGATTATTGGATGGGAAATTGCAAATCCACCCCCAGTATTGCCCCCATGTTTCTGATGGACAGATTTTGACAGTAAATAAATTAATTCCCAACTAACATGCCCCTCATATAACCCTCTTTATTAATATACCCCACCATATAGGCCTCCAAGGAACTCTGGGACAAAACTGGGTTGGGTTGCACAGCCCCTGAACATGCTGATGCGTTTCATAATTCCACAGGCATTCCTACTCTCTCTGGATCTAAAGGACTACTATCTTTATATACCCATTCACCCCACTTGCAGGAGATTCCTCGGGTTCTCTATTGACACATCTTACTTTCAGTTTACTGCTTTGCCTTTTGGGCTTTCCACAGCCCCAAGAGTTTTCATAAAATGTCTGTGTCTGGCACCACTGCTAGCCTTTTGCCAAACTCAGGGTATTCAGATTTTCCCCTACTTAATCTGATAAGCCAGGTTACCACTCCACAGATTCTGCTGCAGCATGTCCATTTCACCCATAACCTCCTGTTGCAGTTGGGTCCACTGTCCACTATAAAACGTCTTCTCTCCAGTCCGCTCAGGACTAAGTGTTCCTGGGCTGCAGACTGGACACCAGAAGAATACAGACCTCCTTACCTCAGGAAAAAGAGCAGAACCTTACAGAGTACATTCACAGCCTTTTCTCCCTTCACCAATGCTCGGACAGCTGTAGGGTTTATGGCAGCAGCTATCCCAATGCTCAGCCTAATCAGGTTGCAAATGAGGAAAATTCAGTGGTACCTGAAGCAGTATGGACCTAGCATTCTCACCTTCTGGACACAGTGGTTCTGCTTCTACCTTGTCTCAGAAAGGAGATGTCACTGTGAGTATGCCAGGTGATGGTCAACCCAGGGCTCCCTTTCATCTCACCATCCCCAGTTGAGGAGATGTACACAGATGCATCAAATGAGGCCTAGAGGGCCTGGGCAGGCACCCACATAGTATAGGACAGATGTCAGCTTAAACTCAGAAAGGAACACATCAACTTGAAAGAGGAGATGGCACTCACACAAGCTCTTCGGGTTTTTTGTCATACCTGGAAATTAGGTCCTCTTCAGGTACTTACAGACAGGATAACAGTCATATGGTACATAACCACTTTGCAGTTAAGTCATGATAAAGGACAAATTATTATTCCAGGGATAAAAATCCAAAGGTGGATATTCCAGTGTAACTGTCACCACTGCTCTTTTATCTTGCACTTAACCCATTGCACTGTCTGCTTAACAGATTAGGTCAAGGCTATAATTTGGCTCCCAGAAAACAACAAAGTATAAAGACTTCTCATCTTCTCTTTGTCAATGATTTAAAACTTGTATAGCTCATCAGATGATGAACTGAAAGCACAACTGCAAGTACTCAAAACTTTTTCAGATGATAATAAGGATGTCATTTGGCCTTGATAAATGTGCAAAAGCAACCTTTAAAGCAGGAAAGCTGCAGCACCAAGAAAACATTGGTTTGGGACAAGAATGTGATATAAAAGAACTTGAGCAAGAGGGAGTGTATAAATATTTGGGGATTGATGAAGGATCAGCAATAAAATATGTACAAATGTGAACAAGAGGGAGTGTATAAATATTGGGGATTGATGAAGGATCAGCAATAAAACATGTACAAATGTGAATAAAACTCCGTAAGGAATATTTTAGAGGACTTAATCCTGAAAACAGCCTTGACAGCTTGGAACAAAGTTCAAGCTATAAAACAATTTGCTCTTCCTGTCCTAACTTACAGTTTTGGAATGACTGACTGGCCCCAAAAGGTATTGGATAGATTAGACATGAAAACAAGAAGGATGCTTTATGCTCATCAGATAATTTATAAAAATCAGTGTATACCAAGTTTATATATTCCCCATTCCGGAGGAGGTATGGGCCTCCTTGAAACTGATTACATGTATAGATCTGCAGTTGTTGGACTGCATACATATCTGCTGTTTTGAAACATGATGAGAATAAATCTAAGATGACTTCCCTTCTTAGTCTAGCAGAAGCATATCGGCATCACGTGGGAATGGAAATCAAACAGAAGTAGATAAAAATCAGGCAGCAACTGAATGTGCCAAAAAACAAAAGAAATAATATAATGTGAAGGATCAGATGAGAAGGCAAATGCATAAATATAGTTGCAAGTGCAGAAAACCCCTGGGACAACCTCATATTGAGAAAAATTGAATGTAGGAGCAGTTAAGGAGAAGCAAATTCATACCAAAAGATGAAAGGTTAGCATTGGCGGCCCAAGATAGTGGACTACGTACAAGTTAGTTTATAAAGTCCATTGAGCTTGTGGGAGAAACAGACAGATGTAGGTTTTGTCAAACAGAATTGGAAACAGTTGCGCACCTTGTTGCTGGTTGGGACATACTAATGGCAGAAGGACCGTATACTGAAAGGTGTAATAATGTGGCAAGACTGCTGCATTGGGATTGTGCAAACATTATAATATTGAAGTAGCTGAAAAACACTGGAAATATGAGCCACAAAGTATCATAGAAAACAATGAAGTCTACATCACATGAGATCACCCATTACCAACAGTTCAAAAGTCCTTGTTAATGAAGTTCATGATATTCCACTCCATGGCCTTGCAGATCAGGCTACTTAGGCTGATGGGTCTATAATTTCCTGGATCAGTGGATGCTCCACCTTTGTGCAAAGGGATGACAGTAGCTGTCCTCCACTTGGCTGGGACGAAGCCAGTACTCAGGCTTTGGTTGAATAGGGTGCCTAATGGTGTTCCCCTTGGAATGACACCAGAAACTAAACCAATCGTTAAAGTGAATCATTTTCGGTTTGTATTGAGGCATCATTCTGGGGTTGTTAGAATGCTAATTCAGGCTAGGAACATACCTGCCTGGGGCACTTATTCAGCGAGCTTGATCATGTCTGTCTTCATATAGTCATGTCTCAAGTCATTCACTCCAACATGGACTATGACAGAGTCATAACAGTAACTGTTGAGAGACTTGAGTGCATTGGTGATGTGGCAGATTCTGGCACCTGACAAACACCTAACCGTGACTTTCTCCTTATCCAGCCTGGTGAGGGGTACATCTGTGTGTCTCACAATGGAGTTTCCTATGACTAGTATGTTGGGTTTATGTTTAGGCCTTAGTAGCTGTGAGACATAGGTATGTAGACTATGTGTTGTGTGGTGGGCAGTGGAGTTCGTGTGTGTTTATGCCTCGGATGTCTCTTTTGTTTGGGTTTGATTTTGTTGATGACCTACGCACATGTGGGGATGTGTTGTGTAGGTGTGGATGGTGTTTGAGGTGTGGTGTTCGTGTTGCCAACTGTGACAGTGCCAGATATACTGGTTTGTGAGGGAGAGAGCAATGACACTAGGTGACTGATGTAGTTGCATCTCTCACAAAATTGTGTCCCTAAGTGGTAGTAGTAGTAGGGGGTTGTCCGTGTACATGAGGCAGTTGCTGCACTGTCTCAGGATGCCCATATCAACCAGACTGGCAGGAGAAAATGTAGGAAATTGTCCATCCATATTTGTCCGAAACTGAAAGAGCTAAGAGGGTAAAAGGAGGAAGGTCTAAGAGTAGTAAGACGAGATGATAACACAGGTACTACTAAGGGACCTGTATCTAGACTAAGCTACTCAATTTTAAGGTTTAAGAGCACAGTAAAAAACTCACAATGAAGCACAGATTAATCACTTATAGTCCAAAGAACAGAACTCGCAGTATGAAAAAATACAGTTACATAGCAATGAAATGCAGTAAAATGCAGTTAAACAGTAATGAATTGCTGTAGATAGCAATGAAGTATAGTTAAACAGTTTGTTGCTTTAAAACAGTTGCTCACAATCACAACAGTAACAGACAGCACAAGTAAAGCAGCAATTTAGTAGAATACTGTCATCAATTTAATGAGGCTGCCAACAAGCAGAAATAAATACGGCAAACTAAATGCAGTTGAACCCCTAAGCACAAGCAGCAAAATGAAGTAGGAAGAGGTACAGTTTTTTTTCTTTAGAAGAAAGTGAGGAGGCAGAAGATAATAAGATAATTCAAGGTTGAGAAGCTAAAGGGGTGGGCCTTTACAAAGTTCTCACTATAAAAATTAGAATGAGCTGATGTAATGGTGATGGGGAAGCCACCTCAAACAGTAGCCCCATAACAAGCGGTGTACCCCAGGGATTGGTCTTGGATCCTCTGTTGTTTGGGATATACTTTTCTGACATGAAGGCCAATACCATTGGGCTATACCTGACCAAGTTTGCAGATGACTGCAAGCTGGGCGCTGTCATCAATTCCCCTAGTGATGTGGACATCCTCCAAGAGGGTCTCACCCAAACAAATGACTGGTGCCAGAAACATGGCCTCAAACTGAATGCCAAAAAAATGCATCATCATCCCCTTTGAGGAGAGTGACACCTCCACAAATTATCACATTAATAACAAGGTCCTAAGCACGTAATCAGTTGTGAGGGACTTGGGCACCCAGGTTGATAGCAAACTGACTTTTAACGACCATATTACCTCCATTGTACAGAAAGCTTTCTACATGGCCCACCTCATTAGTAAGGGTATTACATCCAGGGACAAGGAGTTCATAACATCCCTGTGATCTTCCCTTATAAGACCCATTATTGAGTACAGTGCCCTTTTCAGCAAGTACCTCACAAAGCACATGCAGGAGCTAGAGAGACCATAGAGGTTCTTCACCAGGAAAATCCAGGGCCTCAAATATCTACCCCACACAGATAGTCTAAAAGCCCTGTCCCTCTACTCTGTCTCATTCAGACTCCTCAGAGATAACTTCTGTCTGGCATGCAGAGCAATCTCAGACCTCGCCTTGATGAGACTACTGCATATCCGCAAGTCAAGCTGTACTCGAGTAACCCGCACACACGCCCTCAATCTGGCCTGTGACATGAATAGGATTTGTTTGCGGGACAGATGTGTCCCAAAGACTCCCACCTTCTGTGGAATAGATTCCCTCTCCATCAAGCAGAATACCTCATTAACCCTTTTTAAGTGCAACCTGGATAAATGGATGGGGAACAGAAAATACACTTCTGGGATTCTACCTGTGCCCCTACTGGACAGGGGCATCGGGTGCTGACTTTTTGGAACACGGGCTAAATTCTTGACTAGGCTTATAAGGGCCTCATGGCCAATAGCCTAGTAAATTCCTATGATCCTAGCATTCATCTCCTAGGTCCTTGCTTTTAAATGTTTCATCTCCCAAGCCCTTGCTTACACGTACCAGAACTTATTTTGGATGCATGGCTAGGCTTAAAAAGGCCCTAGTGGTCGTTAGCCTAATACACACCTGTGAACCTATGAATCTATAATACAAACTGTGCAGACTAACACAGAGGGAGTGGGACCTTGCCACCCAGCAGCGCATTTCCCTCCCTGTCATATAAATCACATCACAGGACAGTGTGCTAATATACTCATTAAGCAGGACCTTGGAGAACCTTCATGAACAGACCCTGAACAGACAAATCTTCCTGGACATCCTTCTGCTTTGTGGGACATCTTTGATAGATTTGTTTGCCTCAAAGAACAACAAACAACTTCCCTTCTTTTATACCAGAAAGACTTGCCCCTCAGCCTGGAGAACAGATGCTTTTTCTTTTCAATCAACAGGGGAGTTTCTCTATCCCTTCCCCCACTACCTCTCATTCCAAAGGTTCTACTAAAGATCCAAAAGGAAAAAAATATTGCTAGTTGTCCCTTTCCAGTCAAGGCATCATTTTTTCCCCTTCTTTTTCATCTAGCCAACAAACACTGCAAACTATCAAACAAGGCAGATCTCATCACACAGCTGAAAGAGTCGCTGCTAAATCCCAACCTGTCATCCCTAAACCCAAGCCTGTGGGTGATAGGGTTCTGACTCCTTTCAGGCACCAGTTTTTAGAAAATTGCATAAGGGTTCTCCAAGAAGCAGGGAGACCCATCAGTTGAAAATCCTACATAGCCAAGTTGAGAGATTTTCTTTCTGGTGTCACAGAAAACCAGGACCAAAATAAGTCAGAGGTGCCTTTCATCCTAAAGTATTTGTGTAAGCTCATGGATGCAGGTCAGGCACTCCTCCAACAAAGCCCACCTGTTGGCTATCTCTGTCTCTCTGCCCCTCAGTCCACCTGTCATGTCCAGACCTGAGGTCAAACAATTTGTTAAAGCAGTTCTGCATCTTAGACCACCAAGGAAGCCTGTACTCCTTCTTTGGGACCTTACGTTCATGCTGGAAAATCTCTCACTACCTCCTTTTGAACCAGCAGCCTCAGCAAATTTCAAATTCTGTTCCTGGAAGACTATTCTGCTTATGGCTCTCACTTTGGCTTGGAGAGTTTGAGTTTCAGGCACTCATGGCCATTCCTCCTTTTCTTATTTTTTACAAGGAGAAAGGTGACCCTGGGAGCTAAAACCATCTTCCATACCAAAAGTAGTGAACAAGTTGTCTCAACCAGGCTGTGTCAGTCTGTCTACTTTCTTTCCAAACTCATAGAACAGGAGTTAGACTTCTACACTCTCTAAATGTTCACAGACAGTTGAGATTTTATTTATCTCATTCATGGGCACAAAACTGAGCCAAACAGTATCTAGACAAACTATTGCAAGCTGGATCACTAAGTCTATCTCCTTTTGTTCTGTGCATGCATTTCAGCTCATTCTACCAGGGCCTGTTCCTCCTCCTCCTCCTCCTCCTCCTCCAGTGCCTTCTACAAATGGGTTGAAGCCAGGACTATATTAGAAGCTGTCACTGGTCATCTGCACACACCTTCAATAAGCACTACTGCCTTTTCAAGGTCCAGGGCTGCTTTTGCTAGGTCAGCCCTTCCTGGCCCCTTGGACAGTTCCTCTGTCGACTAGCTAATCTCCCTTATGTTCCCTTCAGCTCTGGGATTTACCCATTTGTTTGGAATACTAAAACAGTGATCTCATTCAAGACATAGTACAGTTGTGTAAGAACTTATTCATAACAGTAAATATTCTACTGATCACTGTTGCAGTATTCCTTCCCACCCTCCTTTCCCACTGATTCAGTTACCATGTCTCTCTCCCTGTTTGTCTTCCTGCCCTGTGGGTTGCGTAGTATCCTAGGATTGTTGGGGCTTCTTACCATTTGCTGTTTGGCACTTCTAAACCGACCAGTCACACTCTCAGGGGGCCTTCAAGCTACTGGCTTGGAGATAGTTTGGGGATCTGTGCTCGTACATCTGCCTATATACCCCTACACTTAAGAGCTGAAGTCACATGTCGGATGTGTAACCCAGGGAAGGTTAAGGTTGGGTATCCTGGTTGGATGGCAGTGGTGATAACTCATTTGTTTGGGATATTGCAACAGTGATCAGTAGGATCTCTACTGTTATGGTAAGTTCTTGCATAACTGTACTGTCCTTGGGGGACTACAGTATTAATGATGCCCAGACAAATGGGAATTAGCGTAGTGGACCTGAAAGGTTCTACTTTTTAGATAGCTTTCAAACCAACTTAACCTGTTGTGGAACCAAAGCTGAGTTTGCTGAGTTTCTGGAGGAGAAGATTTTTGTTTACTCTTTCAAAAGCTGTAAGCATGTCTGTGAATTGGCATCCTGGTAATTTGGATTCATTTGAAACCTGACAAATAATTTGGATTCATCTGAAATCTGACAAGAAAACACATTAATAAAAACAAAAAAGACTTCTATTACAAACCACCTACAGCTTTAAGATCTAATCCCCAAAAATGTTGGAACTTGATAAAGCAAATATTGCATCCTGGTAATCCTTGTTCTCCCAATCCATGCCCAGACAAGACACCAGAAGAAACTGCCACCATCTTTAACACCTATTTTAGCAAATCCATATCTTAGTTATTTAACCCTAGCCCCTCTACTACTAACACTACAAACTCCTCAGAACCTGCTCCTACTATAAACTCTTCTAATACTTTTTCCATGAAATCTGTGCCTACTGACTACATCAAATCTCTACTCTCCAAATTAAAACATTGCTCAGCATCAGCTGACAGGATCCCTTCCTTTTTCCTTCATTTAGCAGCTGACTTTCTCGCTCTCCCTGTATCTATCGTAATTAACCACTCCATCTCTGAGTCTAAAGTCCCTTCCATTTGGAAACAATTCTACACTCTACCTGTACACAAAGGAGGTAACTCCACTGAAATCACCAACTTTAGACCTATCACTGTCCTCTCACCACTCTCTCTAAAGTATTGGAAAAATGCATACATAAACAGGTCATGCAATGTCTGCTACAGGAAAATCTGCTCTCACCCACTCAACATGGCTTTCGACCTAAACATAGTACTACTACTGCCTTAATATCCTTCCTTAACACTATTTCCCTGGCCAGGGATGACAACAAACTCATCTCTTGCTTATTCCTAGATCTTTCAAAAACCTTTTACACTGTCTCTCACTCACTTTTACTGAACAAACTGACTAACCTTAACTTCTCCACCACTGCTTTGCTTGGTTTTCCAGCTACCTTACTGACTGACTGCAGTCAGATGGTACTCTTCACTCTCCTCTCCCAGTTAAAATGGGTGCTCCCCAAGGATCTATTCTTGGTCCGTTACTTTTCAATATCTTTACTAATCTACTCTGTACTTCTTGACCACCTCAGTCATCCCTGGTACAATATGCAGATGACACTACAGTTATCACCATCGCTGACACCCCCTTTGAACTCAGCTACTCAGACATCCTATAACTCAGTCGAAACCTGGCTCTCCTATAACCAGCTTATCCTTAATCCTAAAAAAAAAAAAAAAACTAAACTATTACTGTTTCTCCCCAAAAACATTAGCCACCTTAAATCCACTTTTTCTTTACAGTCTCTCAATAACATTCATATCTTGGTGGAATCCAGCACAAAACTCTTACGTGTCATTATCAGTGATCAACTTAAGTTTGACTTGCATGTAAATAATTGTATCAGGAAAACTCATCACCAATGAAGCAAAAGTAACTCTCCCTCTCTCATGCTTGCCTCCTACCCAGTCTAATGTATAGCTGTCAAATTCTCACAAATCTAAACTCCTCGCTCCTAACCAAATTAGAATCTACCTACAACAAGGTAGCTAGATTTGCTGCTCATCAGACTTACAGATCCCATTACTGTCTCTCACTAAAACACCTAAACAGTCTAGAATTACCCCACCAGATTCTCCTCTCTCAGCTCCAGATTATTCACTCTATCCTATTCCAGCCTTCCTACTGTCCTACTCTATATTCTCTCATCTCTCACTATTCTCCCACTAGAACTCTCCGGAGCTCCAACCCAGACCTGCTACAAATGTATAAACCCAAGACCAAATTTGGTTGCAACCTCTGTAGCTATCATCCTACCATTGCCTGGAATAACCTCCCATTAGAAATTAGGACCCTTTAGCAACTTAAACTCACCACCTACAGGGCCTATTACTATTCCAGGGGATTGTGTAACTCCAGTTATTACTGATACGTTGGTTAATAAGGCTCTATCTAAAGCTAAAAACACTGCCTCCATGGGACCAGATGGTGTCCCGGGCTGTGTCATACGCGAGCTCCAAGATGAATTAACCCCGCATCTGAATACCCTGTTCAATTTCAGCCTCTCGACAGGATATGTGCCCATAGAATGGCACACAGCAATAGTGGTTCCGCTGCACAAGGGTGGGCCCACAACTGACCCTGGAAACTACAGACCAATAAGCCTGACCAGTCAGATCTGTAAGGCAATGGAGCAAATCATTATGGAACTCATAAATGGAGAGATTGGGAACCTCCAAACACTTGACCCCACACAGTTCGGCTTCGTCAAGGGTAGATCTTGCCTCCTGAACCTGGTGGACATCTTTGAGACAGTTACTCAGGCTATAGATAAGGGAAAGGAGGTACACACTGCTTACCTTGACCTTGCTAAAGCATTTGACACCATTCCCCATTCGGGTATTATTGATAAACTCACCAACCTGGGCATAAACCCTTACGTCACAAGATGGATCGCAAACTGGCTCTCAGATAGATCCCTCAAAGTAAGAGTAGCGGGATCTATGTCCGAATCCAGACCAGTTAATGAGCGGCGTGCCTCAGGGCTCTGTCCTGGGGCCCCTCCTGTTTGGCATATACTTCTCAGAAGTACAGGCAAGCACTGAAGGGCTGTGGCTGACCAAGTTTGCAGACTACTGCAAACTGGGTGCTATAATAGAGTCTCCGGCCGACATGGATATCCTCCAGAAGGGCCTTAATGAGACTGATGCATGGTGTCAAAGCCATGGTCTAAAGCTAAATGCTAAAAAATGCATAGTAATCCCCTTTGGAAAAAACAGAGTACCCGCAAACTATCACATAGGAGGTAACCCCCTGAAATCTGAAGAAAGTAATAAGGGATCTAGGGATCCAAGTAGATAGTCGGCTTTACTTTGATAACCATGTTGCCAAGGTGGTTAGAAAATCCTTCTATGTGACCCATCTGATCACGAAAGGGTTCGCATCAAGATCTAAGGATGTAGTGGTGCCCCTCTGCTCTTCCCTCATCAGACCCATTATTGAGTACAATGCACCAATTGGAATGTACCTGGCTAGGCATCTCCAGCAGCTGGAGAAACCGCAGAGGTACCTCACTAAGAGGATTACTGGCCTCAAACAGTTGCCCTATGCAGCACAATTGAAAAAACTAAGGCTTTTCTCTGTTGCATACCGCCTTCTCAGAGGCGATCTCTGTCCAACATACAGAGCCATGTCCAACCCAGAACTGTTGAACATGCTCCATCTTAGCAAAACCAAATCTACTTGAGCTACACACTCTAGGGATATAAACCTCAGCACAACAATGAATAGAACATGCTGGAGGAATAGATTCCCTTCGCAAAGACTTCCCTTGCTATGGAACAAGGTCCCAAGGTCCCGATCTACATAAGACAGAGCCCCTTACTATCACTCTTCAAGAGGAACGTTGACGAGTGGATGGGTAACAGAAAGTTCACACCAGGGATCATACCAACAGCTCTACTAGATAGGGACCAAGGGTACTAGCTGCTAGATCAAGGGTCTAGGGAACTAACTAAAGGGGAGGTGAATACTGCACAACATGACTGGGCTAATATATGCCTTCGGGCAGATAGCCCAGTACCTACCTGTGAACCTATAAACAATTCAAGGCAGCTACCAAAGAATATTTAAAAAAAAAAAAAAAAAGCCGCCGGTCTTGCCACTATACTCACCCTCCATAAACATCCTTTCAGTCCTAAAGACAATCTACTACCTGCGCTCCACTTATTCTTATCCCTAGCTCTCTCTAGCCTTTTTTATCTAGTCTATTACCTGCCTTTTTAAGTCTTAACTGCAAACACCTTAGATAAATATTCAAATTATGTATCTCTTATTTATCTTCTCTACCTTTGATGCATGCTTAGCTGCTGGGTTGGGAGGGTGGCCTAACGGTTAAGGTGTTTACCTTACAAACACAAGGTGCGGGGTTTGAGTCTCACAAGGGATAATTGGCTAGGCTTAAAATGGCTCACAAGGGCAGTTAGCTTAGTACTAATCTATGAACCTATGAACCAACCGATACTGCGATTTTGTTTTTCTACCTCTTATGTCAAAATTGTTTTTTTTTTTTTCATATGACAATTTACTGCTTCTGTTTAAAGTTTTTGTAAAAATTCAGATTTTTTGCTGTTAATTGCTTCTGTAAATGGTTATTATATAATTAGTGAAGCTTTCCTTCCTGGGCCTCCGCTGAAAAAGGGCTATTCAGCTCAGTCGAACAAACCCGGTCAACAAATGTGAAATAAATAAATAAAATAAATTTGTAGTGCTGAATATTTTGTCTGTAGTATAGTATGTTGTGGTCATGGAACTGAATGAATTTTGGAATACATGTTGTTCATCACAGAGAAGACTATGTTTGTTTATTTATTCTAATTTGTAAACTACTTTAAAAAAAATTAGAAGCCATAAACTGGCTGCATGTATTTTTGCACTCCTTGGGAATACGTTTCTCCAGTGATAAAGGACCCACGTCCAGTCGGACCATCCTGGTAAACAAATGTGAAATAAATTCGGTAGGGGAATTATGGCTACGTGCTTGAAGGGCGTGGGGAAAATGTCAGTAGATGAGGTGTGATTGAAGATGTGAATGGCTTAGAAATTAAGTTTGCTAATGTTTTGAGGAAAGAAAGATGCAGATATTTGTGTGAGTGTTGCTGTCTAATTTGTCTAGCCACATGATTCCACAGTGAATTTACCAAGATATGAATTAATACCAGAGCTCCAACAGGATGAATTACTTTGGACCTAGTTGCATCCCCTTTCCATAACAGCTTGATAGCCAGATCAGGGGGAGAGGGTCTATACCTAAGAGTTTCTATTCAGTAGTCAACGTCATGCTTAAAATAGGTCAGGGAGCTATTATGCTTTATGTCCAGGGGTGTCTGTTCATAAAGAGGCATTGTCTGTAATACATATGTAACACAAAATTGGTATATATTTTTTTATACTGCGATGGAAGTTCAAATTTCTTGAATGGGTGTTTACGGTGTTACTAGTTTTGAGACCATGAAGGAGGCTGCATAGGACCAGCTGATTTGAGGCTTTGTAGTCTAGGAGGAGTTCCCGCTCCGAATTCGATGAGACATGGAAGAGTGACAGTGCTTTAAAGTTGTCAGGGTTTCACATGATGGATGTTCCCTTGATTGCCTTAGTAAGGAGATGCTGTGATTGCTTGAGGTGGATCATGTGTACCTAGGTAAGTGCATACCAATGGAGACATTATACTCTATAATTGGCTTGATAATGGTGAAGTAGAGGGGGAATAGGAATCTGAACTTTGACCACCAAGTTTCCACCATGGTAAGGAATGCCTTCTACATTGGGCATCACATATGTGAGGGCATTGCATCCAGGTCTAAGGATGTTATAATTCCACTGCATGCAGCAGCTGGAGAGATCAGAGAGGTTCCTCACCAAGAAAATACAGGGCCTCAAAACTATGACTTGCGTGGATAGACTGAAATCCCTGTCACTGTACTCTGTATCGTACAGGCTGCTGAGAGGTGATTTGTGCCTAGCCTACAGGGCAGTTTCTGACTCTGCCCTGATGGATATGCTGCACATCTGCAAGTCAAATGGAACAAAAGTCACTCACTCTAGGGATCTTAACCTAGCCTGTGACATTAACAGAACATGCTGGGGAGACAGATACATCTCCCAGAGATTGCCACTTCTCTGGAATAAACTTCCAGTTCTCATAAAGCAGAGCTTCTCACTGACCCTATTCAAATGCAACCTGGATAATTGGATGGGAGACCACAAATCCACCCCAGGGGTGGCACCAATGTCCCCCATGGACAGGGATAGTCAGTGTTTATCATAGACTCACTCTACGAATTACGTCATCTAGCAAAGGACAATTGAGGAAACTCGGGATTAACATGGCTAGGCTTGTAAGAGCTCTAAGGTTGCTAGCCTAGTAACCTCCTGTGAACCTATGGATGATGACTTCCCTGAATCTAGACGATATAACCACAGACGCGCACACACGCACACACACACACACACACACACACACACACACACACACACACACACACACACACACACACACACGCACACACGACTAGTGTGGCTATTCAAATGCATTTCCTAACAACATTTGTAACATGTTGGTCTGAGTATAGTTCATTGACCATAAAAGTGCCCAAGTCCCTAATGACCTAGTTAATTCTTTTGGGGGGGGGTGTTGGTGTTACCTATGTGATAAGAGCATGGGTGCCAGGTTTTGCAAAAGGACACAGTGCTGCATTTCTTGACATTGGTATAGTGTTTTTATAGTTGGTGGCTTTGCAGTTCCCCGCCCCTAGTGTAAATTTGATCTGGGACCCTCCTCCCAGTCTAGTGTCATTACCTCATTCTACCCAGTACAGGGAGAACATTTGAGAAGACCAATCAGCTTAGTTTCTGCTACTCCTTTCTCTCTTTCCAATTAAAAAAAAAAAAAAAAATTTTATCTGCTTTTACTGTATTTGTGTTTTTTCCTACTTTATTTTGCTTTTGCGTCATCTTAAAAGTACTCAAATTGTATTCATTACTGCTTGGTGTAACTCATTCTAAGCCTTTTAGTTTAAGCACTTGGGCTTCAGACCGGTTGTTTTACATTAAGGAGGTTTGTGGTCTGCACTGTAGTGGCAGAACAAGTAGCTTACATCCTTTTAAGTTGGGAACTGCTGATTGAGGGCTCAGTGTCTGTTATTCTAAAAGTGTATTAATTCTGGTTTAAGCACTTGGGCTTCAGGCTAGTTATTTTACATAAAGAGGGTTCGTGGTCTACACTCTTGTGGGAGGAGAGGCTGGACTCTGCCCTTCTGAGCTGGGAATTTCTGGTTAAAGGCTTATAGTGCCTGCATATTTGAACTGCTTCTTACTGAAATTGGTACACCTTGTTTGCTGTAGCATAGACTAGATCCAGGCCTGCTGAATCTAGCTTTGTTTGTATAACTTGAGCACTAATCCAGGCATTCTTTAAAGTATTCAATTGTATTTATTACTGCTTGGTAGTAACTTGATTAAAGTGTAGCTATCATTCTACGTCTTTTGGATTAAGCACTTGGGCTTCAGACCAGTTGTTTTACATTAGGAAGGTTTGTGGCCTGCACTGTGGTGGCAGGACAGGTAGCTTACATCCTTCTAAGTTGGGAACTGCTGATTGAGGGCTCAGTGTCTGTTATTCTAAAAGTGTATTAGTTCTGGTTTAAGCACTTGGGCTTCAGGCCAGTTATTTTACATTAAGAAGGTTCGTGGTCTGCACTCTTGTGGGAGGAGAGGCTGGACTCTGCCCTTCTGAGCTGGGAATTTCTGGTTAAAGGCTTATAGTGCCTGCATATTTGAACTGTTTCTTACTGAAATTGGTACACCTTGTTTGCTGTAGCATAGACTAGATCCAGGCCTGCTGAATCTAGCTTTGTTTGTATGCTTGTTTGCTTGTTATTTCCCTGAAATGCTAATTCCACCTAAAACGCGGCCTTTCAGCGCTTCTGTGGATCCCTAGTGATATCTGCATTGCTTACTGTACTTCTTTCCTTGTTTCACTTGAAAGAAAGTTACTGTTTGTCGTTTTTGCATTTAAGTTACCTGTAACGCATTGCATTTAAGTTACCTGGCACTTGCTTACTAAGTCAGCACTAAAAAATTAAAAGCACTACACCCTCACAAACTCCTCTTGAGTACCTTGTTCCCCATTGGCCGTTTTTTTCAATTATAAAGGAATTCCCAATACTATTCTAGCATGTCCAAAGGTCAGTTGTCAATCTCCTCTCCGGTCCAGCTGGTGAATCTGGGAATCTTGAGGCAATGTTACAACTGCTTCATGTAAACAGACAACCCTCTCCTCCTCCCAACAAATTCCAACACATGTGAGAGATGCAACCATATAGCCAAACTGGAAGCTAAGCTCTCTCAACTCAGTACTGGCGTAACCAATCAGGAGGAGAAGTAAACCACACTCACTACAATTCCAGTCTCACATAGACCTACCACGACAGCAAACCAAACACATAAACACACAAAAACATACTCAGAGGCTCTAAATAAAAATCTGCCTAAGCAGCAGAGACCTCCAAAGCAGACACCCAAGCAACCACTACCCCAAAACAAAACACGTGCAACACATAGCTCACAAAGCCAGTGTGCCGAACAGTCACAGCCCTTAAGGCTAAACAACACACCTGATACACTTGTAATAGGTGACTCTATCGTCAGGCACACTGACGTCCCGCTCACCAGGCTGAACAAGGAGAAGGTCATGGTGAGCTGCCTGTCAGGCGCTAGGATCCGCCACATAGCACACGCACTCAGGTCACTCCAAGGCAAGTACAAATATGACTCAGTCATTGTCCATGCTGGTGTGAATGACCTGAGATGTACCTCCCTGGACTACATGAAAAGAGACATAGAGGAGCTCTCTGAGCATGTAGCCCAGTTTGGTATGACCCTGACCTTGAGTAGCATCTTACCCTCACCAAGAATGATGCCACAGTATGAAGACAAGATGATCAATTTTAACAATTGGCTTAAGTATTGGTGTCATTCAAAGGGGATCCAATGCCTGTGAGCCTGGGATGACATGCTCGACAAGCCACGATGCTTCGCTAGGGACGGCTTGCACCTGTCTCCCCTGGGCTTTCGGATATTGGCAAAGGCTCTTGCCACCCCCATAGTGCCTTTTTTAGGCAAGGCTCAAAAGACAAACCCACCTCCATAGGTATCACAAGGGATAAGAAACTAAGAGTAATGCTACTCAACGCCAGAAGTCTAAACCTCAAGATGCATGCACTCAAACTCTCCTTAGCATGGAGAACATCGATATCTGTGCAGTAACAGAAACCTGGTTCAAGGCTCCCGAGAGCACCCCAGCACTACCAGGCTATACCTCATACCATGCTTTTCGGCCCCAAAACTTGGACCGAACCACAAAAGGAGGGGGAGTATCAATATTCGTCAAAGATACCCACACCTCCAGGTTGGTGGCACAGCACGAAGCATCAGAGACTATCCATGTGCAACTAACAGTGGGTAAAACTGCCTTCCAGTTTATAGCCTGCTACAGACCATCCTCCCAAACCCAGGAACCCCACTCGGCCTTCCTGAGAACACTGGAAAATATGAAGGTTTCTTCAAACACCATTATATTGGGTGACTTCAACTACTCAAACATAGACTGGGAGCATTACTCTAGCTCCAACACCCTAGGCCAAAGGTTCCTAGAATTTATAAATTCAAATGCTATGGAACAACTTGTTACCACTCCCACAAGAGGGGAAAACATACTGGACCTGATCATCACCAACATGGGGGCTCTATGCTCCAGACCAGAAGTGTATCCCTCACTGGTAAGATCAGACCATAAACTAATCTCACTGAATATTCACATCCCGACCCCACCCCCTGCCCAGAAAACCACAGTGAAAAACTTCTCTAAAGCAAATTTCACACTCCTCAAAACCGAGGTGGAATCCTTCAAAGCCCCCGGGCCTGTGGAAAATACGGCCCAGACCGCAGAATCCTTTATAAACGCATTCTATGAACACCTTCAGGAATGCATGGATCATGCAATCCCAAATAAAACCAAGACCCAATCCTCTAAAGGCAGACGTCCTGTCTGGTGGACCCCAGCCATAAACAAACTATACAATAGAAAGAGGAAGCTACTACATGATAGAGCAAAATCCCAAAAAGGGAAGGCATCTCTGATCAGTATTAGAAAAAAACTACGGGCACTCCTAAAATCGTCTAAGGCCAGCTTCGAGAGAAAAATTGCACAGGACACTAAGGATAATCACAAGGCTTTCTTTAGTTATGTTAGGAACCTGGGTGGGAATTCCCAGATATGCTCAGAATTAGTCCAAAATGACAAAAAATACACTGAACCCACAGACATTGCCAACATCCTAGCTGACCGGTTCAGCGCAAACTTCTCCCCCCCCCTCCCCACCAAAAGGGCGAATATCTATCCCAGCAGAGTGCTGCCCCTTTGACATCTCAGATGCTCAGGTAAGAGCTGCCCTCTCCAAAGCAAAAAACACAGCATCAATGGGACCTGACGGTGTCCCGGGCTGCATCCTGCATGAACTCCAAGAAGAGCTAAACCCAAACATAAAACTACTGTTCAATCTCAGCTTTACTACAGGATATGTACCCAAAGAGTGGTGTACAGCAACAGTGGTCCCTCTCCCCAAAGGTGGTGCCTCAGCGGATCCTGGAAACTATCGCCCCATAAGCCTGACTAGCTTGGTCTGCAAAGCTATGGAAAGGATCATCATGGACCTCATAAATAAAGATATTGGGGACCTACAGACACTGGATCCTACCCAGTTCAGCTTTGTTAAGGAAAGATACTGCCTCTTAAACCTGGTCGATTTCTTTGAAACAGTCACCAAGGCCATTGACGAGGGGAAGGTGGTCCACACAGCCTACCTGGACCTCGCAAAAGCCTTCGATACAATACCCCACTCGGGCATTATAGATAAGCTCACCAGCTTAAATATAAACCCCTATGTCACTAGATGGGTTGCATACTGGCTCAAGGACAGAACCCACATGGTTAGAATTGCTGGAGCCATGTCAGACTCCAAACTAGTTACAAGTGGCGTCCCACAAGGCTCAGTCCTGGGACCTCTCTTGTTCGGTATATATTTCTCGGAGGTACAGGCAAACGACCACGTTCACATATGACTGCTAACTGGGCGCCATAATCGACTCTCCAGCCGACACAAGCATCCTCCAAAAGGGCCTCATAAAAACAGACAACTGGTGCCAGAGCCATGGCCTCAAGCTAAACGCTAAAAAGTGTATAGTCATCCCCTTTGGCAAAAACAAAGTGCCCACAAATTACCACATAGGTGGTAATCCATTAAGTACAGAAGAAGTAATTAGGGACCTGGGGACCCAAGTTAATAGCAATCTCTCATTTGATAACCACGTGGCCAAAGTGGTTAGAAAAACATTTTATATAGCCCACCTAATCATGAAGGGATTCACATCTAGATCAGGGGAGGTCATCGTTCCTCTTTACTCATCCCTCATCAGGCCCATAATTGACTACAATGCCCCTTTTGGGATGTACCTTACCAGACACCTGCAGCAACTGGAAAGACCCCAAAAGTACCTCACCAAGAGGATCAAAGGGCTCTAACAGATGCTATATGCTGCCCGGTTAAAGAAACGCCAGCTCTATTCAGTGGCATACCGCCTGCTCAGAGGCGATCTGTGCCTGACGTATAAAGCCATGTCCAACCCGGAATTAATGGACATGCTGCACCTCAGAAAATCCAAATCCCATTGAGCTAAGCGCTCTAGAGACTTGAACCTCAGCACTGAAATAAATAGAACATGCTGGAGGGACAGATTCATAACCCAGAGGCTCCCTTCACTCTGGAATAAAATCCCAGTCCAGGTTAGGCAGAGTCCCTCTTTGACTCTCTTCAAGAGGAATCTTGATGAGTGGATGTGAGATCGTAGGTTTACCCCGGGTATCACTTCTGTGTCACTGTTGGACAGAGGCACAGTATACTAACCTCGAAAAAGGGCATAGCAAAATTAATTTAAAATGGGTGGCGAAAGCCAAACACACTCTGGCTAGGCTTATAAATGCCCTAGGGCAGATAGCTTAGTATGAACCTATGAACCTATGAACATTTAATTTGAGGTCATGGTCTAAGCAGCACTTGTTAGTGCATGTTAGGCCCTCCTAGTAATCCATTGGTCATTTGGAGTGTTTATGACAGCTCACACCTGGTCTACAGTCATCAGCAAACTTCTCCAGCTGCATGCCTTTGATCTTGGTTTTGATGTCAGAGAAGTAGATACCAAAGAGGAGTGATCCCAGTACAGATCCCTGGGGTTCACTGCTGGTAACTACTCTTTTGGTTGAGAGCTTACCGCCAACACTAATAGAGTGGGTTCTGCCAGTGATCCCTTTTGCATTTCAACAGGTAACATAAGAATTTACATTTAATGGAATTAGTTTATCAATTATGCCAGAATGTGGATTGGTTCCATTGTCTTTGTTGAAGTTTCGGTATGCAATGAGAACCAATTTATCTGAGTCCAGTGACTCTGTGACTTGTTTAAAAAAGTCCACCAGATTTAGGATGCAAGATCTGCCTTTAACAACCCCAGAGTGGTTTGGGCCCAGGGTTTGAAGACTACCTGTTTTTGTTAATAAGTTTCCATTATGATGAAGTCTATTGCGTGACAAATAAGATTGGTGCGACTTATGGGTCAGTAGTTTCCCGGATAGGTAGTGGATCCCCTTTTGAGGAGTGAGATGCTTACATGAATTCTTCATACGTCTAGTACAAATCTGGAAGGGATGATGAGATTGAACAGACTTAATAATGAATTGACCAGACAGTGTTTGGGGCTATCAAGTAGACAGCTTGGCTCCTTATCTGGACCCATGGAGCTAGTACTCTTAGCCTTGGAAAGAACACTTAGGACTTGCTTACAGTTGATCAGGGGGTATCATGGGTATACTAATGTGGTGTGGATAATTGGGCAATGATATGGAAGTAAAGTTTGAACTGAATTTGGTAATATGTTGGCTATGTCCTCAGGAGATGAGTATGTTGTGTTATTTTGTATTAGCTACCTGCATTGTTGGCTGTTACTAATGAGGTTCCTGAAACTGCTTAAGAAGGCTTTGTGGTCGTCTGTAGCATGAGTGGCAATTCTCAGTTCACACGATGGTTTGATTTTGTTTCTAAGTTCTTTGTTGATCTTTTTGAGTACTTTTCTATCTGTTGTGATGTTAGTTTTGCTTTTACAGGCTCTGAGTTTCTCCCTGGTATTGTGTAATGTGTTAATAGTGAGATTACACTAAATGGGTTTATTCTTAAATTTGGCTTTGTATTTATGCCTTATGGGGGACCAAGGCCTCTGTGCAAGCCTAGAGCCTGGATCTTATCCTTGAAAATTAACTTTGTGTGATGTGGAGTCATTGGGATGAGGAATGTGTTTGAATTTCTTCATGTCATCAGCTAGTTGGAGAATATTTGTTTTTTAGTAGTCTCTGAAGGTAGAGGGATTACAAGATAGCTTGAGTCTTGCAGTTAGGGTAAGTGTTATTGCACAATGGTCAGATCTGATCAATGATTTTGCTACTGTAAGTGTTGAGCATGGGGGTGGTAAGTTGGTGAGAACCAAATCCAGTATTTTTTCAGCCCTTCACTGGGATTTGGACTAGGTGGTCTAAGGAGTTAGCATTAGTGAAGTGCAGGAATTTCTGGCCATAATTATTTGTGGTGGTATAGGTTCCCTAGTTCATGGAGTAGTTGAAGTTCTCCAATGGAGGATAGTGCTGGGCTGTATAGTGAGGGATGTCAATTTGTTTAAATAATCTTCGTGGTTCTTTGGGGTCATAGAGGGGGTATGGTAATAAACAATTATGTTACTGGATTTATTTATTGTGAGAAGGATGTGGACAAGTCCAAGGTTAAATATTTTGCGTTATAAGTCGAAGTGAAGCAGTTTCTTAGAAACCTTCCAATTTGGCTTTGGGTCTGAAGGAGTGGTAGACATTAAATCCCTGCACTGAGGGTTGGTGTGTCTGTTCTGAAACCAGGTTTCAGAAGCTACTCCTATATCTATATTTTCTCTGGTTACAAATGCTTGTAAGGAGTGAAACTTTTTGCTAAGGTTTCTAACATTCAGAAGTGGCACCTTAATATTGTTTGGATTTTAATTGGCTGTGTAGGTGATTTGAGGAAATTGACCTTGCCTGAAAAAGGCATGGGGGGTGAACTCTTGGCCAATGTACAGAAGCCGTGAGGACACAGAGAGAGATGCCAGCCATTCCTAGCAAAGTAGCATCACAGCCTCACCTCAGGCTTTGTCCCTACCGAATGGCGCACTGCTGCAGTTATCCCTCTCCACAAAGGAGGCATGACTACAGACCCTGGGAACTATTGCCCCATTAGCCTGACAAGTCTGATATGCAAAGCTGTGGAACGCATCATCATGGACCTAATAAACAAGGATATAGGGAATCTCCAAACTCTGGATCCCACACAGTTTGGTTTTGTGAAGGGTAGATCATGCCTGCTTAACTTGGTCGACGACTTTGAGTTAGTCACCAGAGCTGTGGATGAAGGCAAGGTGGTTCATACAGCCTACCTTGATCTGGCCAAGGCATTTGATACCATTCCCCACTCAGGAATCATAGAAAAACTCACTAAGCTTGGAATCCACTCCTATATCACTAGGTGGGTTGCAAACTGGCTCACAGATAGAACCCGCAGTGTGAAAGTAGCTGACTCCAGGTCAGACTGCTGATTAGTCATGAGTGGAGTCCCACAGGGTTCAGTCCTGGGTCCTCTCCTGTTTGGTATCTACTTCTGTGTAGTCCAGGCCAACACGAAGGGACTTTGGCTGACAAAGTTCGCAGACGATTGCAAGTTGCGAGCTATTATTAACTCCCCAAGTGATGTTGACATCCTACAGAATGGCCTCACTGTGACCAACGACTGGTGTCAGAACCATGGCCCTAAGCTCAATGCCAAAAAAATGTGTCATCATCCCCTTTGGGAAAAACCCAGTTTCCACAAATTACCACATTGATGGTAGTCCACTGAACATAGAAGACGTTATAAGACATCTGGGAACACAGGTTGACAGCAACCTCTCTTTTGATCAGTACATTGCGACTGTGGTCAGAAAGTCCTATGTGGCACATCTCATTACTAAGGGTTTTGCATCCAGGAAGAAAGAGGTCATTGTCTCCCTCTACTCTTCCCTCATTAGGCCACTCATCGAGTATAATGCCCCATTTGGCATGTACCTCACTAGACACCTGCAACAACTGGAGAGGCCGCAAAAAGTACCTCACAAAGAGGATCATAGGCCTTAAACACTTGTCCTCTATGGACAGACTCAAAAAACTCCAACTATTCTTTGTCTCATATCACCTACTTAGAGGCGATCTCTGCTTGACTTACAAAGCCATGTCTGACTCAGCTCTGTTAGAAATGCTACATCTAAAGAAATTGCAGTCCCTCCGCACCACACACTCCAGAGACCACAACCTCATTACCACAACAGAACATGCTGGATGGACAGGTTCATAACCCAGAGACTGCCCATACTATGCAACAAACTTCCCATACATGTCAAGCAGAGCACCTCGCTGACCCTCTTCAAGAGCAATCTTGATGAGTGAATGAGAAACAGAAAATTCACCCTGGGGATAACACCAGTGGCTCTACTCGATAGAGGCACTGGGAACTAAGGTCAGGTGGCACTATGCCAAGGTAATCCTATGGCTAGGCTTGTAAAGGCCCAGGGCCATTAGCCTAGTACACCCCTATGAACCTATATATATTATGTGTGTGTGTATATTTATATGTATATAATATGTAGATATACAGATTAGATCCCCTTAGAATGACACCAGTTGCAAAAACAATCATTAAAGTCAATTATTTGTTTATATTGAGGCCTCATTCTTGGTGATGGTAGAATACTACTGAATACTAGTTACACATCCATTTCAGATGCATATTTGGAGAGTTCCATCATATCCTTCTTAATATGATCCAAAGAGGTGTGTATCTTAAGTCATTCACTCCCATATGCGTAATGATCAGGTCACATGTGTACCTGAGGTGAAGGAAGTTGAGAGCCATAGTGGTATGGATCCAGACACCTGAGAGGCAACTAATGGCCAGTCTGTCTTTGCTTAACCTAGTTGGTGAAACATTTGTATGTCTAACTGTGTTGTCACCTATAACCAGAATGTTGCCAGATGTATAAGCTTGGTCCTGCTTCTTTAAGGGCTTCTGCATGCTAGTTGTGTGACCCATTTATCAGTCTGTATTTAACTGTAGTGTCAAAACATGCTGAAGTTGGTTTAGATTTGTTGTTTCTGGGTAGTGTCCATGCGGTAGATTTGAGGGTTTAAGCCGATGCATAGATTTAGGAATTCTAGGAGGCTTGTGTAGAGGTGCTCTTTTTTTAACAGATTGACCGTTAGTTGCCTGTCAGGTGTCTGGATCCATGATATGTATGCTGTATTTATCTGCAAAATTGATTGTATAGATTGATTGTCTGTAACTGTCATTGGAGCTTTTCGCCCCTGGCCTCCACTGGAAATGGACTTCCCCGGTTATCAAACTGAAATAAAAAATAAAAATAAAAAATAAAAATAAAAAAAATAAATATAACTGCATCAGCATAAGACAGTTTTGTGTTTACAGTATGTGGATGTTACGTAGATATGGGTGAGGGTAACAGAGTGAAGCTAACTGCATTCTACTTGTTGAGAGACAAATGCCTCTAGTTTAGTTAAGTATTTACACCTCTCACAGATAGAGCCCTTTGGGTTAAGTAGGAGTTTGTTTTCAGTGAGCATGAGGTGTTTTTTGCACTGTCTTAAGGCTGGATTATAAGGACGTCCATGTTTTGGACTAGCTGAGAGGAGTGCTTCCTGATGTTCAGGAGTACTATATAAACATACTGCCAGAATTATTTGATCTTGTCTTACGTGATTCTGAGAGGCATGGAGGATGGATGAGGTTAAAGATGAAGACTTCGAAGGTGGCAGGGAGCCCAAAGTGGATGTTTGCCTCAGTGCAGTTAGAAATCAGTGACCAAATTCATTATTAAGGTATTTAGGCTAGGTGACAATTTAGTGAATTTTGTTTGTGAGTTAGTGAAAGAGATAATAGTGGGTGGGACAAATGAAAGAGAATGTGTCAAAGGGAAATAATAGGTGCAGCCTCAGTGTCTGACTGCTGTCTTCTTAGTACTTGTTTTGCCATAAATCCTGTTTCCTGCAATTTAGTTTTTTACAATTAATTCTATATTCACATGTACACCTTTGCTGTAAGCAGTTTCATTTAATTCTGTTATGACATCCTGCACTGTAGGTGTGGTTCAGTTAATTTCCACATATGTTTGCCATTATATGCCCTCATCTTTACTTGGCAATAATAAGATGGTAGCTGTTGGTGATGCTTTGCTGCTCAGCTCTGTACTAAGCATTGCATGGTCAAACTACTGTTCTTAAAAATGCATCTGTGTCTAGGTGCCTTAATCTAACTCCCTTTAGATTTGTCTTACTCTCGTACAAGTCACCTGCTTCCATATAAGTTGCTGCTTGTAAAATCCTGGGTTACTGTTTTATGTTATTTTATGACATAGACTTTTTTGAAGGAAAACGGTGTCAATCTTACCTAAATAAATAAGTGTTGGTGTTATATCACAAGATGACTATAGACTGTCCTAAATACCTTTCTTTTCAGTGCCCAGGTGATGATAAGAAGTGCCATCTGTGGACAGCTGTGGATCTGGCATTCTTTGTGGTCATGGGAGTAGTTGGTGGGCTGATGGGAGCCATGTTCAACTGTCTGAATAAGAGATTATCTAAGTACCGCATGAGGAATGTTCACCCCAAACCAAAACTTGTCAGGTACTTGTATCTTATTTCACCTTATCTTTAACAGCCCTATGCAGTTGAGATTACATGAAGAATAGAGGTTTTAAGTTGAAAGCTCACTTAAAGAGATAAATACAGTTGTGTTTTAACCATTACATTGTGGATTTCTTAGTGAAGTATGTGAGTGATATTCCATGTAATAGCATTATTTGTATGAGATTCCACACTGATCAGATATCCTTTTACACTTGATCTTGGTTCGCTGACAAGTTAGAACTTTTATAAAGTGGTGACTGAGATTAAAGTGACTGTTGTTTCCCAGTAGGAGGGCAAAATGTTAGTCGTGAAACCTAGCTGAGGCCAATGATCCATTGAAAGAAGTATACTTCATGTATTGCTCAGAAGGGGGTGGGGATGGGGGTCTCATAATTTGTTCAGATGGACGCGTAATAACCCTGTGGATAACATCACTGCTAGCCACACATCTGAGGATTAGGTATTTTAACTGGTTGCCTGCAGTACATAAATGTTGCCAGACAGTCTGGGCCATTGCTTCCACCTTATCCCAGGTCCCTAGAGCAATTGTTAGACCTGCTTCTTTACAGAGAGGTGGAAGGCCCTTTTGATGCAGTTACACTGTTGTAGGCGGGAGTAATTGAGGAGTGAATGCAGATGTGGTGGAACCAGAGAAAGACAGTTTGATCTGCAGAACTGATGAGATGAAATAAACAGGAGGGAGAAACCAATTATAGTTTGGCACCGCACTGTACCCATGACATTGTATTTAGATTATTGTATTATCAGTCCAGTGTTGCATATCCACATGTACTGCAGATACATATGCACCAAGTTGTGTACATTTTATGCAGTTGTTTCATTTGACTTTGTTTATAAGGATTTACTCTTCTGATCAGTCTCTGATGTTCATCGTGTTTCACTGTTGCAGTCATTACACTTGGGTTATCCTGCTGGCAGGCTACCTGCAGTCGGCCGGAGTTCCAAAGTCTAGGTCCGGCATCGGTTGCTGTCGCCTCTTCCCTGACGTCAGTGCGCCAGGGGTATAAAAGATGCAACCGATGCCATTTTCTTCAGTCTTTCTTGCCGCGCGGTGCTCGAAGCAAAAGTAGTTCACAGGTGCCGGTCGGCCGACTCCTGAGATTTTCGAAATCGAATTTCAGAACCGAAGTCTTCAATAAAGCTAAGTACCCCGTTGGGGAAACTTTTTCTTGCTCCAGTCCGATGTCAGTAAAAGTTAACAATTGTATTTCTTGTGGGAAGCAAATACCTCATAAGGATTTTCACTCTTACTGTATTCCTTGCCTAGGCCCTGACCACAACGTTGCTAGTTGTCGCACTGTTAAGCGTCGGTTTGATTTTGCTTTACATTACTTTGGCCGAAGATTTAACTACATAATGCCGTCGGAACAACCGACCGGAATTCATAAAAAACGCAAAGACAAAGACAAGGACAGGCATCCGAGGTCCAAAACCGACGACGAAGCCTCTTCTAGGCCAGTCGCCGGTTCTCAGTGAGGAACTTTCGCAGCCCCTGACACCCGCTACCTCAGAGCCACAGGCCGCATCCGACTCCCACGTGGAGACACCTAGGCCTCTGGAAACTCAAGGTATTGGGCCTGCGGAAACTATTCCCCCAGATGGGTCCGGAGCCGCTGAGCAGGCATCTGCTTCTGAGGGTGTTTTCAAACCTTCACAACTTACTATTAAGTCCACTACAGCAGCCAAGGCAAAGTCAAAAACACCGTTAAAGACAAGGAAACAAGTACAGCATTCTCCTGGACAGTCATCCATGCCAAAGAAACAGATGCTTAAAATGGCTGAGGACCTAATTACTTTGATCAGGGGTTCCCATCCCCCTCCTGATAAAAGGCCTAGGCAAGACACTGACTATGACTCCTATGACCAGGTTTCTATTTCCTCTGATTCCTCTTCAGATCAGGGTTATTCTCTCCCTCCCTATGAGGACTCTGATGCAGAAGAATCTATACCTTCAGCCTCTCCGCCTGAGGATTACTGTTTTGGGGAAACCTTACACACCATGAGGGAGCATTTCCATTGGGAGAACCAGGATTATTCAGAATCCAAGAAAAGGCTCAGAGACATCCTTTTATTGCCTCAGCACAGGCCCCTGGCTATCCCTCCTGTGCTTGATATTGTTGATGATGTTTTCTCTGAATCCAGTTTGTCTCCTGATTCTTTACCCCCTGCACCAGTCAAGCCTGACAGGTACTACAGGGTCCCAGACTCTCATAAATTTCTTTATAAAAACCCTGCTGCTGACCCAGAAACAATTTCTCAGGGTCCCAAAGGGGTTAAGGCTTCCACTGCAAAAAAAAACTGTCCCCTCTGATAGGGATTCCAGAGCTCTGGATAGATGGGGAAAAAAGTTTACACTTCTGCTACTTTAGCTGTAAGGGCTTTAAACTGCCAGTTTCACATGCTTAAATATCAACAATATCTAATGTCTTTGTTAAAACAGAAAATGCTTACAAACTCAGAATGTCCTGACAATAAGGAAATGCAGGATTTATTGCATGCAGCTGAACAAGTGGGAAAGCATACTCTGCAATGTGGTTTTGATTCATTAGAGGCTTCTTGCAGAGCCGCAGTTACAGGCTCTGTCATTCGAAGGCATGCTTGGTTAAAGGAACAAAGTTTACCTGATCATGTTAAAGTAAAATTATTAGATGCTCCACTACAGCATGATACTTTGTTTGGTGTTAAGGCAGAAGAGGTGTTAAAGAAAATGGAGGATAAAGCAAAATCAGTGCAGACAGTAAAGGATTTTTTACAGGTTCAGCCACCTAGATTTAGCAGAAACTGGCCTTCTAAAACTTGGGCCTTTCCGGTGTCAGACAGACCACAAAGAGGCAGATACAGATGCCCAAGAGGCAGATCTCAGCCCCAAGGCTCCTACAGACCTAAACAATGGGGAGCTTCAGCCCCTAAAGGAGGAGAAGACAAATCACAACCTTATAGGAAACGGTCCCAATGACTCCCCTCTACAAATGCCAAGCACTTACCTTTTGGCAGCACCCTTAGGGAGAAAACTAGCACTTTTCTCAGAAAATTGGCACATGATCACCCAGGACAAATGGGTACTGAATATTGTTTCTCAGGGTTTCAGGTTCCACTTTCACACCCTTCCAAAATCAAAAGGTATGCCAGACCTGCCACAAAACCAATGGGCAGAGGCACAAACACAAATTTCTGCTCTCATGGACATGAGAGCTATTCAAAGAGTACCACAGCGAGAACAGGGACAAGGATTTTAGTCAAGACTTTTCCTGGTACCCAGAAAGAACAAAGCCTGGAGACCAATACTCGACCTGTCAATCCTAAATACTTTCCTGGATGTTCCGAAATTCAAAATGTTAACACTGCAGCAACTTCTACCCATGTTGGACAAGAAGGCTTGGCTAGTTATTTTGGACCTCAAGGAGGCATACCTGCATGTCCCAATCAGACAATCTTGCAGAAGATACCTCAGATTCATAGCTGGCTCAATGCATTATCAATTCTCTGCACTGCCCTTTGGCTTATCTACTGCGCCCAGGGTCTTCACAAAATGCCTGGCACCAGTGATTGCATTTTGCAGACAAAAAGGAATTCAAATATATCCCTACTTGGATGACTGCCTTATACAAGATGAGAGAAAGGACATTCTACTAAAGCATCTGGCGTTTGTAAAAAGATTATTAATTTGCCTAGGGTAAACAGTAAACGAAAAGAAGTCAAAACTAGTGCCCTCTCAAGAGATAATATTCTTGGGTGCAAGCTTAAATACAACTGCCCAGATGGCTTATCTCACACCAGACAAGCAAAGGCAACTGACTCATTACTTTCAAATGATGGCAACAAAGACCCAGCTCCCTGCAAGAAAAATTCTGCAGGCTCTGGGCTTCATGGCATCCTGCATTCTACTAATTCCATATGCAAGACTGCATATGAGGAAACTACAATGGTATCTAAAGTGTTTGGACTCAACATTGCCACAGCCTGGAAACAATAATATCTCTTATTCCCTGCCTGCAACAAGAGTTTCGATGGTGGGCCCTGGCCTGTCACCACAACAAGGGACAGCCTTTCACCTTACCCACAGCCAGGCAGACAATAACAACAGATGCATCGGATTATGCCTGAGGGGCACACATGGCAGGAAAATGTATTCAGGGCACGTGGCCCAAGGAACAAATGCATCTTCACATCAATCAAAAAGAGATGCTTGCGGTACAGCATGCCCTGACAGCCTTCAAGGATCTGCTACATCCAGGACAACTATTACTAAAGATGGACAATACCACAGTTATGTGCTACATAAGCAAGCAAGGGGGCACACATTCCTACGCCCTCTGCAGGCAAGCCATGACTTTGTGGAACACAGCACTGACCTATCAAGTACATCTGCAGGCACAATTCCTGCCAGGAAAGAAAAATAGTCTGGCAGACGACCTAAGCAGAAATGTCATGGATCCTCACGAATGGAAACTAAATCCACAGGTCTTCGGCATGATAACAGGGAAATGGGGACGCCCAGACATAGATCTTTTTGCCTCCCCTCACAACTGCCAACTACAGAGATTCTGCACAAGGACTTATCACTCACAAGCATGGAAAGTGGATGCTCTATCATTCAGCTGGAAAACAATGACAGTTTATGCCTTTCCTCCGCTGCCTCTTCTTCCCAAGGTATTCCTAAAAGTCAGACGAGAGAAGCCAAAAATGATTCTGATTGCCACAGACTGGCCAAGCCAGCACTGGTACCCAATCCTGAAGAGCTTGTCTCAGGGCCCAGCCTGGCCTTTACCTCAAAGTGGGAGGGTAGCGTAATGGTTAAGGTGCTTACCTTAGAAACGCAAGGCGCAGGGTTTGATTCTCAGAGGGGGTAACTGGCTAGGCTTAAAGTAGTCCACGAGGACACTTAGCCTAGTAATAATCTATGAATCTATGAAATTCCTCATCTTCTGACTCAACAAAACAATCAGATTCTGCACAGTCACCTCAGAACCTTAAATCTGGTTAAAGGCTTATAGTGCCTGCATATTTAAACTGTTTCTTACTGAAATTGGTACACCTTGTTTGCTGTAGCATAGACTAGATCCAGGCCTGCTGAATCTAGCTTTGTTTGTATGCTTGTTGTTTGTTTGCTTGTTATTTCCCTGAAACGCTAATACCACCTAAAACGCGGCTTTTCAGCGCTTCTGTGGATCCCTAGTGATATCTGCATTGCTTACTGTACTTATTTCCTTGTTTCACTTAAAAGAAAGTTACTGTTTGTCATTTTTGCATTTAAGTTACCTGTAACACATTGCATTTAAGTTACCTGGCACTTGCTCACTAAAGCAATTATATAAGTCAGCACTAAAAATTAAAAGCACTACACCCTCACAAACTCCCTTGAGTACCTTGTTCCCCATTGGCCCTTTTTTCAATTATAAAGGAATTCCCAATACTATTCTAGCATGTCCAAAGGTCAGTTGTCAATCTCCTCTCCGGTCCAGCTGGTGAATCTGGGAATCTTGAGGCAATGTTACAACTGCTTCATGTACACAGACAACCCTCTCCTCCTCCCAACAAATTCCAACACATTTGAGAGATGCACCCATATAGCCAAACTGGAGGCTAAGCTCTCTCAACTCAGTACTGGCGTAACCAATCAGGAGGAGAAGGAAACCACACTCACTACAATTCCAGTCTCACATAGACCTACCACGACAGCAAACCAAACACATAAACACACAAAAACATAATTGGAGGCTCTAAATAAAAATCTGCCTAAGCAGCAGAGATCTCCAAAGCAGACACCCAAGCAACCGCTACCCCAAAACAAAACACGTGCAACACATAGCTCACAAAGCCAGTGTGCTGAACAGTCACAGCCCTTAAGGCTAAACGACACACCTGATACAGTTGTAATAGGTGACTCTATCGTCAGGCACACTGACGTCCCGCTCACCAGGCTGAACAAGGAGAAGGTCACGGTGAGCTGCCTGTCTGGCGCTAGGATCCGCCACATAACACAAGCACTCAGTTCACTCCAAGGCAAGTACAAATATGACTCAGTCATTGTCCATGCTGGTGTGAATGACCTGAGACGTACCTCCCTGGACTACATGAAAAGAGACATAGAGGAGCTGTCTGAGCATGTGGCCCAGGCCGGTATGACCCTGACCTTGAGTAGCATCTTACCCTCACCAAGAATGATGCCACAATATGAAGACAAGATGATCAATTTCAACAATTGGCTTAAGTATTGGTGTCATTCAAAGGGGATCCAATGCCTGTCAGCCTGGGATGACATGCTTGACAAGCCACGATGCTTCGCTAGGGACGGCTTGCACCTGTCACCCCTGGGCTTTCGGATATTGGCAAAGGCTCTTGCTACCCCCATAGTGCCTTTTTAGGCAAGGCTCAAAAGACAAACCCACCTCCATAGGTATCACAAGGGATAAGAAACTAAGAGTAATGCTACTCAACGCCAGAAGTCTAAACCTCAAGATGCATGCACTCGAAACTCTCCTTAGCATGGAGAACATCGATATCTGTGCAGTAACAGAAACCTGGTTCAAGGCTCCCTAGAGCACCCCAGCACTACCAGGTTATACCTCATACCATGCTTTTCGGCCCCAAAACTGGGACCGAACCACAAAAGGAGGGGGAGTATCAATATTCGTCAAAGATACCCACACCTCCAGGTTGGTGGCATAGCACGAAGCATCAGAGACTATCCATGTGCAACTAACAGTGGGTAAAACTGCCTTCCAGTTTATAGCCTGCTACAGACCACCCTCCCAAACCCAGGAACCCCACTCGGCATTCCTGAGAACACTGGAAAATATGAAGGTCTCTCCAAACACCATTATATTGGGCGACTTCAACTACCCAAACATAGACTGGGAGCATTACTCTAGCTCCAACACCCTAGCCCAAAGGTTCCTAGAATTTATAAACTCAAATGCTATGGAACAACTTGTTACCACTCCCACAAGAGGGGAAAACATACTGGATCTGATCATCACCAACATGGGGACTCTATGCTCCAGACCAGAAGTGTATCCTTCACTGGTAAGATCAGACCATAAACTAATCTCACTGGATATTCACATCCCGACTCCACCTCTTGCCCAGAAAACCACAGTGAAAAACTTCTCTAAAGCAAATTTCGCACTCCTCAAAACCGAGGTGGAATCCTTCAAAGCCCCCGGGCCTGTGGAAAATACGGCCCAGACCACAGAATCCTTTATAAATGCATTCTATGAACACCTTCAGGAATGCATGGATCATGCAATCCCAAATAAAACCAAGACCCAATCCTCCAAAGGCAGATGTCCTGTCTGGTGGACCCCAGCCATAAACAAACTATACAATAGAAGGAGGAAGCTACTAAATGATAGAGCAAAATCCCAAAAAGGGAAGGCATCTCTGATCAGTATTAGCAAAAAACTACGGGCACTCATAAAATCGTCTAAGGCCAGCTTCGAGAGAAAAATTGCACAGGACACTAAGGATAATCACAAGGCTTTCTTTAGTTATGTTAGGAACCTGGGTGGGAATTCCCAGATATGCTCAGAATTAGTTCAAAATGACAAAAATACACGAACCCACAGACATTGCCAACATCCTAGCTGACAGGTTCAACAAACTTCTCCCCTCCCACCAAAATGGCAAATATCTATCCCAGCAGAGTGCTGCCCCTGACATCTCAGATGCTCAGGTAAGAGCCGCCCTCTCCAAAGCAAAAACACAGCATCAATGAGACCAGACGGTGTCCCGGGCTGCGTCCTACATGAACTCCAAGAAGAGCTAAACCCAAACATAAAACTACTGTTCAATCTCAGCCTTACTACAGGATATGTACCCAAAGAGTGGCGTACAGCAACAGTGGTCCCTCTCCACAAAGGTGGTGCCTCAACGGATCCTGGAAACTATCGCCCCATAAGCCTGACTAGCTTGGTCTGCAAAGCTATGGAAAGGATCATCATGGACCTCATAAATAAAGATATTGGGGACCTACAGACACTGGATCCTACCCAGTTCGGCTTTGTTAAGGGCAGATCCTGCCTCTTAAACGTGGTCGATTTCTTTGAAACAGTCACCAAGGCCATTGATGAGGGGGAAGGTGGTCCACACAGCCTACCTGGACCTCGCAAAAGCCTTCGATACAATACCCCACTCGGGCATTATAGATAAGCTCACCAGCTTAAATATAAACCCCTATGTTACTAGATGGGTTGCAAACTGGCTCAAGGACAGAACCCACATGGTTAGAATTGCTGGAGCCATGTCAGACTCCAAACCAGTTACAAGTGGCGTCCCACAAGGCTCAGTCCTGAGACCTCTCTTGTTCAGTATATATTTCTTGGAGGTACAGGCCAACACGGAAGGACTGTGGCTGACCAAGTTCGCAGATGACTGCAAACTGGGCGCCATAATCGACTCTCCAGCCGACACAAGCATCCTCCAAAAGGGCCTCATAGAAACAGACAACTGGTGCCAGAGCCATGGCCTCAAGCTAAACGCCAAAAAGTGTATAGTCATCCCCTTTGGCAAAAACAAAGTGCCCACAAATTACCACATTGGTGGTAATTCATTAAGTACAGAAGAAGTAATTAGGGACCTGGGGACCCAAGTTGATAGCAGTCTCTCATTTGACCTCGTGGCCAAAGCGGTTAGAAAAACATTTTATATAGCCCACCTAATCATGAAGGGATTCACATCTAGATCAGGGGAGGTCATCGTGCCTCTTTACTCATCCCTCATCAGGCCCATAATTGAGTACAATGCCCCTTTTGGGATGTACCTTACCAGACACCTGCAGCAACTGGAAAGTCCCCAAAAGTTCCTCACCAAGAGGATCAAAGGGCTCAAACAGATGCCATATGCTGCCCGGTTAAAGATACCCCAGCTTTACTCAGTAGCATACCGCCTGTTCAGGGGCGATCTGTGCCTGATGTATAAAGCCATGTCCCACCCGGAATTAATGGATATGCTGCATCTCAGAAAATCCAAATCCCATCGAGCTACGCACTCGATAGACTTGAACCTCAGCACTGAAATAAATAGGACATGCTGGAGGGACAGATTCATAACCCAGAGGCTCCCTTCACTCTGGAATAAAATCCCAGTCCAGGTTAGGCAGAGTCCCTCATTGACTCTCTTCAAGAGGAATCTTGATGAGTGAATGGGAGATCGTAGGTTTAACCCCGGTATCACTTCTGTGTCACTGTTAGACAGAGGCACCGTATACTAACCTCGAAAAAGGGCATAGTAAAATTAATTTAAAATGGGTGGCGAAAGCCAAACACATTCTGGCTAGGCTTATAAATGCCCTAGGGCAGATAGCCTAGTATGAACCTATGGCTGCATGGCAGATAATATAGCCACTCAGACCACACCTCTCTCTAAAGCTGTAATGAATGTAATTTTAGAAGCCAGGAGGCCCAGCACTAGGAAATCTTATGCAGAAAAATGGAAGAGATTCTGTGCTTGGAACCAGGCACAAGGACTCGAACCACTTGTTCCAAATATACCTCAGATTTTACAATACCTAACTGAGATGCTGGACAAAGGCCTATCCTTCTCATCAGTTAAGATCCGTGCCTCTGACATTTCAGCTCATTACAATACGGAACCTCCAATTTTCTCTCATCCACTTCTAAGACAGTACCTCAGAGGGGCAAAAAACATAAGACCCCCAAGAAGAGCACTGATACCTGCATGGGACCTCAATTTTGTTTTAGAAAAGCTCACACTGCCTCCTTTTGAGCCAGCCAATACAGCTAATATAAAATTCTTATCATGGAAAACTGCTCTGCTCCTAGCAATAACTTCAGCAAGAAGAGTCTCAGGCATTGATGGCAGTGGAACCTTTCATCATTTTTCATCAGGACAGGGTTTCTCTGAGGACAAACCCAACATTTATGCCAAAGGTAGTATCCAGTGTGGCTCTTAACCAAACCATTCATTTGCCAACTTTTTATCCAAATCCCCAGAATAAAGGGGAGAGACTTCTGCACCCTTTGGACATATACAGACAGCTACGCTTCTATTTGGACAAAACAAAAGGTTTCAGAAAAACTGAGCAACTGTTTGTAGCTGATGCTGCAGGATCACAAGGAAAGCCTATCTCAAAGCAGATTATTTCAAAATGGATAGGACACTGCATTCGTTTCTGCTATTCACAACATGGCAAGCCAGTGCCTAAGGGCATTAGGCCACATTCAAGCAGAGCAGCAGCCACTTCAGCAGCCCTCCTCAGAGGAGTACCAACCAAAGACATTTTAGAGGCTGCAACCTGGAGTTCAGTGCACACTTTCACCAAGCACTACCACTTACCCCTCATCTAAATCCAGAGCAGGCTTTGCCACTGCAGATGTTCATCGTGCATTACAGCTGCAGTAATTACATATGGGTTTTCAGCCGGCAGGCGGTCCCTCGGTCGGCCAAATTCCAAAGTCTTGGTCCGGCGTCGGTTGTTGTCGCGTACTCTTCTGACGTCAGGAAGGCTAGAGTATAAAAGACACAGCCGACGCCATCTTCTTCAGTCTTTTTTGCCGCGCGGTGCCCGAAGCAGAAGCAGTTCGCAAGTGCCGGTCGGCCAGCTCCTGAATTACGAAAATATTTTGGAACCGAAGTCTTCACTAAAGCTAAGTACCCCGTTGGGGAATCTTTTCTTGCCTCAGACCGATGTCAGAAAAAGTTAATAATTGTATTTCTTGTGGGCAGCAAATACCGCATAAGGATTTCCATTCCCTTTGCATACCTTGTTTGGGCCCAGACCACGACGTCTCGGGCTGCCGCTTTTGTGCTACCTTCAATAAACGCACTATCAAGCGTCGGGCGGAGTTCGCCCAACACTATTTTGGCAAAGCGTTTAATTACAAAATGTCGTTGGATGCTCCGACTACCGCTATGTCCAGAAAACGCAAAGAAAAGGACCGTCAGTCGAGAACTGCGGTCTCCACCGACACCACGCCGAAACAAGCTCCACGTGGGCCGGTTCTCAGTGAGACGCCTTTGCAGTCCCTGACTACCGACGACACTCCCTCGGCAGGGTCTTCTTTACCTGAGACTGCTGGTTCTTCGGCCCTTTCCCAAACTACAACCGAAGCCCCTGCTCATGTCGAACCCACCAATGTGGATAGATCTACATCCACCCATGGTGTATTTAGGCCTTCATCTTCATTCTCCATCAAGGCCTTTACAAAAGCCAAATCAGCCAAGCAACTTTCTAGGCCTGCCTCACAAGGCCCAAGACCTGGGCCCACGCCTAAGAAGCACATGCTTAAAATGGCTGAAGACCTGATCACTCTTATCAGAGGCTCACAGGCCCCTCCTGACAAGAGACCCAGAGTAGAGGAGGATTCTCCTCCTTCTGACCAAGAATCCATTTTATCAGAACATTCTGATGCTGAAGAACAATCTTATTCACCCTTTGAGGATTCGGATGCAGAGCAGTCTATTCCCTCTGTATCCCCCCCTGAGGATTTTTCCTTTGGGGAAACTTTACACTCCTTGAGAGAGCACTTCCATTGGGAAGGCCAAGACTTTTCAGACTCCAAGAAAAGGCTTAGGGAATTCCTCTGGTTACCTCAGCATAGGCCTCTGGCTATTCCTCCTGTTTTGGAGGTTTTGGATGATGTATACTCGGAGGCCTGTCTAAATCCTGATTCTCTGCCTCCCGCACCAGTTAAGCCTGATAGGTATTACAGAGTTCCTAATTCTCATCAGTTCCTCTATAAAGGCCATAATGCAGATCCTGAAACTATTTCTCAAGGTCCTAAAGGAATTAAGGCTTCCACGGCCAAGAATCCACTACCTGCGGAAAGGGAATCTAGATCACTAGAAAGGTGGGGTAAGAAGGTTTACACCTCGGCCACCCTTGCCATGAGAGCCTTAAACTGCCAGTTTCATATGATTAAATATCAGCAATTTCTGTTATCACAATTAAAAACAAAAATGTCACAGCCTGAACAACCAGATTTAAAAGAGTTGCAGGATATGATGCATAGTGCTGAACAAGTGGGCAAGCACACCTTACAATGTGGTTATGATGCACTAGAGGCCTCCAGCAGATCAGCCGCCACTGGAGCAGTCATTCGCAGACATGCATGGCTAAGGGAACAAAATCTTCCAGACCAGGTGAAAGCAAAAATTCTGGATGCACCGTTGCATAAGGATGTTCTTTTTGGTGGTAATGCTGAGGATATTTTACGTAAAATGGAAGAAAAGGCAAAATCTATGCAAACTGTCAAAGCTTTCTTACAGGTTCAGCCACCAAGGTTCAGCAGGAATTGGCCGTCAAAAAACTGGTCCTTTCCAACCACTGACAGAGCCCAAAGAGGCAGATACAGACGCGGAAGGGGCAGAGGACAACCCCAAGGGTCCTACAGAGGCAGACAATGGCAATCACCAACACCAAGAAGTGGTGATGACAGTGCACAGCAGTACAGAAAGCAGACTCAATGACTCCCTCATTTCCATGCCAAACAGAATTCAACTGGCAGCACCTTTGGGAGGAAAACTGGCACTATTTGCAAACAATTGGCATATTGTCACAACAGACAAATGGATTCTGGACATAATAAACAGAGGCTACAAATTTCATTTCCACACACTTCCAAAAATGAGAGGCATGCCAAACCTACCACAAAATCAAAGGGTAGAGGCACAACTACAAATCACAAAGCTCCTAAACATGAGGGCTATACAAAAGGTACCTACGCACCAACAAGCACAAGGTTTTTATTCAAGGCTTTTTCTGGTGCCAAGAAAAGGAAGCGACTGGAGACCCATTCTGGACTTATCCATTCTCAACACATTTCTTCTAGTACCAAAATTCAAGATGCTCACATTACAGCAACTCCTTCCCATGCTGGGCAAGGGTTTTGGCTGGTAACATTGGACCTCAAGGAGGCATACCTGCATGTCCCAATCAGACAAAGTTGCAGAAGATACCTCAGATTTCTTGCAGGTTCAAACCACTTCCAATTCTCTGCATTGCCCTTTGGCTTATCTACTGCCCAGAGTATTCACCAAGTGCCTGGCATCAGTGATTGCATACTGCAGACTTCAAGGGATACAAATTTACCCTTATCTGGACGACTGCCTGATCCAAGCGGACAGCAAACACGTACTTCTCAAACATCTGGCATATGTGACACGCTTACTGCTTTCTCTGGGATACACCATCAACAAGGAGAAATCAAAGCTAACACCCTCTCAGAAAATTACCTTCCTGGGTGCCAACTTGGACACAAACACCCAGATGGCTTACCTAACAACAGAAAAACAAGGGCAACTAACTCATTACTTCAAAATGCTTGCAAAAAGTACCAGGCTTACTGCAAGGAAAATCCTGCAGGCTCTGGGATTCATGGCATCTTGCATTCTTCTAATCCCATGTGCAAAGCTGCACATGAGGAAACTTCAATGGTACCTAAAAAATCTATGGTCTCAACACAGTCACAGCTTAGAAGTGGAGATTCCAATAATTCCCTGTCTATAAAAGGAATTCATATGGTGGGCCCAAGCATGCCAAGTAAACAAAGGCCTCCCATTCTGCAAGCCTCAAGCTACACAAGTCATAACCACAGACGCCTCAGATTACGCCTGGGGGGCGCACATGAAGGACAGGTGCATTCAGGGCAGATGGCCCAAAACAGAAAAGCACCTTCACATCAATCAAAAAGAAATGCTGGCAGTAATAAATGCAATTTCAGCGTTCAGAGAATTCCTGCATCCAGGACAACTGCTCATAAGAACAGACAACACCACAGTAATGTGGTACATAAACAAACAAGGAGGGACTCATTCATACCCCCTGTGCAGACTAACCATGACTCTTTGGAATCTAGCTCTGGAAAGACAAATAGAACTCCAGGCTCAGTACCTGCCAGGAATGGAAAACACACTGGCAGACACTCTGAGCAGGCATATGACAGATCCTCACGAATGGAAGCTACATCCACACGTATTCATGCAGATTGTTCAAGCGTGGGGAAGGCCAGACATAGACCTATTTGCCTCCCACAAAAATCATCAATTAAAAAAGTTTTGCTCAAGGACCTCCCACCCAAAGGCTTGGAAAGTGGACGCCCTCTCATTCACATGGACAACTTGGTCAGTTTATGCATTCCCACCACTACCTCTGCTGCCCAAGGTGCTTTTGAAAGCAAGAACAGACAAGCCAAGGATGATACTGATTGCTCCAGATTGGCCGAGACAACATTGGTACCCACTATTGAGGAGTCTAACACACACTCCTCCGTGGCCCCTGCCTCTAACACCTCTACTGCTGACGCAGAACAATTTCAAAACTCTACACAGTCAGCTGAAAACTCTCAGTCTAGCTGCATGGAAAATTCCTTAACTTCACATCAGACACTACTCTCCAAAGAAGTGCAGGATGTCATTTTGGAGGCTAGAAGACCATCTACAAGAAAAGCTTACTCCGCAAAATGGAAGCGGTTTTGCTGTTAGAATGAAGAACGAGGACAGGATCCTAGAAAATTAAACCTGCCTCAGATTTTACAGTACCTAACTGAACTTTTGAGCAAGGGACTTTCCTTTTCCTCAATCAAGATACATGCCTCAGCAATCTCTGCAGAATTCAATATGGATCCTCCTTTATTCTCACACCCACTACTACGACAGTTCCTCAGAGGGGCTAAGAACATTAGGCCTCCAAGGAAACAACCAGTACCAGCTTGGGACCTTAACTATGTACTGGAAAAATTGACATTGCCTCCCTTTGAACCAGCTGCTTCAGCAGAATTACAACATTTGTCCTGGAAAACAGCTTTTCTCCTGGCCATCACTTCAGCTCGTAGGGTATCTGAGTTACAGGCCCTCATGGCGGTGCAGCCATTCCTCATATTCCATCAGGACAGGGTTTCCCTGCGTACTAACCCTTCCTTTATGCCTAAAGTAGTATCTAGGGTAGCCCTAAACCAGGCCATACACCTTCCTACTTTCTACTCTAATCCTCAAAACAAAGGGGAGAGGCTGCTTCATTCTTTAGATATCCATAGGCAGCTACGTTACTACTTGGACAGAACCAAGCCATTCAGAAAATCAGATCAGCTCCTAGTTTCCTATGCTGTGGGGGGTCAAGGGAAACCTGTAACTAAACAGACCATTTCCAAGTGGATTGGTCACTGCATACGCTTCTGTTATTCCTATCATGGAAAGCTCGTACCTACTGGTATCAGATCACACTCCACCAGGGCCACAGCCACCTCGACAGCCTTCCTCAGAGGAGTGCCTACTAAAGATATCTTGGAGGCAGCCACTTGGAGTTCTGTACATACCTTCACAAAGCATTACCATCTGCCTTTATACTCCAGAACAATAGCAGGCTTTGCCACTGCAGTGTTGCAGGGCATTCTAGCTCAACCCAGTTCCGTATAGTACCTACCACCCTATACATAGCTTTGGGATTCTACCATATGTAATTACTGCAGCTGTAATGCACGATGAACATAGTACAGTTTTGTACCTACCATAAATGTAGATGTTCGAGGGCTATTACAGCTGCAATACAGGATGTTCATCGTGCATTACAGCTGCAGTAGTTACATATGGGTTTTCAGCCGGCAGGCGGTCCCTCGGTCGGCCGAATTCCAAAGTCTTGGTCCGGCGTCGGTTGTTGTCGCGTACTCTTCTGACGTCAGGAAGGCCAGAGTATAAAAGACACAGCCGACGCCATCTTCTCCAGTCTTTTTTGCCGCGCGGTGCCCGAAGCAGAAGCAGTTCGCAAGTGCCGGTCGGCCAGCTCCTGAATTACGAAAGAATTTCGGAACCGAAGTCTTCATTAAAGCTAAGTACCCCGTTGGGGAACCTTTTCTTGCCTCAGACCGATGTCAGAAAAAGTTAATAATTGTATTTCTTGTGGGAAGCAAATACCGCATAAGGATTTCCATTCCCTTTGCATACCTTGTTTGGGCCCAGACCACGACGTCTCGGGCTGCCGCTTTTGTGCTACCTTCAACAAACGCACTATCAAGCGTCGGGCGGAGTACGCCCAACACTATTTTGGCAAAGCGTTTAACTATAAAATGTCGTCGGATACTCCGACTACCGCTATGTCCAGAAAACGCAAAGAAAAGGACCGTCAGTCGAGAACTGCGGTCTCTACCGACACCACGCCCAAACAAGCTCCACGTGGGCCGGTTCTCAGTGAGACGCCTTTGCAGTCCCTGACTACCGACGACACTCCCTTGGCGGGGTCTTCTGTACCTGAGACCGCTGGTTCTTCGGTCCTTTCCCAAACTACTACCGAAGCACCTGTTCATGTTGAACCCACCAATGTGGATAAATCTACATCCACTCATGGTGTATTTAGGCCTTCATCTTCCTTCTCCATCAAAGCATTTACAAAAGCAAAATCAGCCAAGCAACTTTCTAGGCCTGCCTCACAAGGCCCAAGACCTGGGCCCACGCCTAAGAAGCACATGCTTAAAATGGCTGAAGACCTGATCACTCTTATTAGAGGCTCACAGGCCCCTCCTGACAAGAGACCCAGAGTAGAGGAGGATTCTCCTCCTTCTGACCAAGATTCCATTTTATCAGAACATTCTGATGCTGAAGAACAGTCTTATTCTCCCTTTGAGGATTCGGATGCAGAGCAGTCCATTCCTTCTGTATCCCCCCCTGAGGATTTTTCCTTTGGGGAAACTTTGCACTCCTTGAGAGAGCACTTCCATTGGGAAGGCCAAGATTTTTCTGACTCCAAGAAAAGGCTCAGGGAATTCCTCTGGTTACCTCAGCATAGGCCTCTGGCTATTCCTCCTGTTTTGGAGGTTTTAGATGATGTATACTCGGAGGCCTGTTTAAATCCTGATTCTCTGCCTCCTGCACCAGTTAAGCCGGATAGGTATTACAGAGTTCCTAATTCTCATCAGTACCTCTATAAAGGCCATAATGCAGATCCTGAAACTATTTCTCAAGGCCCTAAAGGAATTAAGGCTTCTACGGCCAAGAACCCACTGCCTTCGGAAAGGGAATCTAGATCTCTAGAAAGGTGGGGAAAGAAAGTTTACACCTCGGCCACCCTTGCCATGAGGGCCTTAAACTGCCAGTTTCATATGATTAGATATCAGCAATTTCTGTTATCACAATTAAAAACAAAAATGTCACAACCTGAGCAACCAGATTTAAAAGAGTTGCAGGATATGATGCATAGTGCTGAGCAAGTGGGCAAGCACACCTTACAATGTGGTTATGATGCACTAGAGGCCTCCAGCAGATCAGCCGCCACTGGAGCAGTCATTCGCAGACATGCATGGCTAAGGGAACAAAATCTTCCAGATCAAGTGAAAGCAAAAATTCTAGATGCACCATTACATAAGGATGTTCTTTTTGGTGGTAATGCTGAGGATATTTTACGTAAAATGGAAGAAAAGGCAAAATCTATGCAAACTGTCAAAGCTTTCTTACAGGTACAGCCACCAAGGTTCAGCAGGAATTGGCCATCAAAAAACTGGTCCTTTCCAACGACTGACAAAGCCCAAAGGGGCAAATACAGACGCGGAAGGGGCAGAGGACAACCCCAAGGATCCTACAGAGGCAGACAATGGCAATCACCTACACCAAGAAGTGGTGACGACAGTGCACAGCAGTACAGAAAGCAAACTCAATGACTCCCTCATTTCCATGCCAAACAGAATACAACTGGCAGCACCTTTGGGAGGGAAACTGGCACTATTTGCAAACAATTGGCATATTGTCACAACAGACAAATGGATTCTGGACATAATAAACAGAGGCTACAAATTTCATTTCCACACACTTCCAAAAATGAGAGGCATGCCAAACCTACCACAAAATCAAAGGGTAGAGGCACAACTACAAATTGCAAAGCTCCTAAACATGGGAGCTATACAAAAGGTACCTACGCACCAACAAGCACAAGGTTTTTATTCAAGGCTTTTTCTGGTGCCAAGAAAAGGAAGCGACTGGAGACCCATTCTGGACTTATCCATTCTCAACACATTTCTTCTAGTGCCAAAATTCAAGATGCTCACACTATAGCAACTCCTTCCCATGCTGGGCAAGGGGTTTTGGCTGGTAACATTGGACCTCAAGGAGGCATACCTGCATGTCCCAATCAGACAAAGTTGCAGAAGATACCTCAGATTTCTTGCAGGTTCAAATCACTATCAATTCTCTGCATTGCCCTTTGGCTTATCTACTGCGCCCAGAGTATTCACCAAGTGCCTGGCATCAGTGATTGCATACTGCAGACTTCAAGGGATACAAATTTACCCTTATCTGGACGACTGCCTGATCCAAGCGGACAGCAAACTCGTGCTTCTCAAACATCTAGCATATGTGACACGTCTACTGATTTCTCTGGGATACACCATCAACAAGGAGAAATCAAAACTAACACCCTCTCAGAAAATTACCTTCCTGGGTGCCAACTTGGACACAAACACTCAGATGGCTTATCTAACAGCAGACAAACAAGGGCAACTATCTCAATACTTCAAAATGCTTGCAAAAAGTACCAGGCTTACTGCAAGGAAAATCCTGCAGGCTCTGGGATTCATGGCATCTTGCATTCTTCTAATCCCATGTGCAAAGCTGCACATGAGGAAACTTCAATGGTACCTAAAAAATCTATGGTCTCAACACAGTCAAAGCTTAGAAGTGGAGATTCCAATAATTCCATGCCTACAAAAGGAATTCATATGGTGGGCTCAAGCATGCAAAGTAAACAAAGGCCTCCCATTCTGCAAGCCTCAAGCTACACAAGTCATAACCACAGACGCCTCAGATTACGCCTGGGGGGTGCACATGAAGGACAGGTGCATTCAGGGCAGATGGCACAAGACAGAAAAGCACCTTCACATCAATCGAAAAGAAATGCTGGCAGTAATAAAGGCATTTTCAGCTTTCAGAGAATTCCTACATCCAGGACAGCTGCTCATAAGAACAGACAACACCACTGTAATGTGGTACATAAACAAACAAGGAGGGACTCATTCATACCCCTTGTGCAGATTAACCATGACTCTTTGGAATCTAGCTCTGGAAAGACAAATAGAACTCCAGGCTCAGTACCTACCAGGAATGGAAAACACACTGGCAGACACTCTGAGCAGGCATATGACAGACCCTCACGAATGGAGGCTACATCCAGACGTATTCACAGAGATTGTTCAAGCATGGGGAAGGCCAGACATAGATCTTTTTGCCTCCCACAAAAATCATCAATTAAAAAAGTTTTGCTCAAGGACCTTCCACCCAAAGACTTGGAAAGTGGACGCCCTTTCATTCACATGGACAACTTGGTCAGTTTATGCATTCCCACCACTACCTCTGCTGCCCAAGGTGCTTCTGAAAGCAAGAACAGACAAACCAAGGATGATACTGATTGCTCCAGACTGGCCGAGACAACATTGGTATCCACTATTGAGGAACCTAACACACACTCCTCCGTGGTCCCTGCCTCTAACACCTCTACTGCTGACGCAGAACAATTTCAAAACTCTTCACAGTCAGCTGAAAACTCTCAGTCTAGCTGCATGGAAAATCCCTTAACTTCACATCAGGCACTACTCTCCAAAGAAGTGCAGGATGTCATTTTGGAGGCTAGAAGACCATCTACAAGAAAAGCTTACTCCGCAAAATGGAAGCGGTTCTGCTGTTGGAATGAAGAAAGAGGACAGGATCCTAGAAAATTAAACCTGCCTCAGATGTTACAGTACCTAACTGAACTTTTGAACAAGGGACTCTCCTTCTCCTCAATCAAGATACATGCCTCAGCAATATCTGCAGAATTCAACATGGATCCTCCTTTATTTTCACACCCTCTACTGCGACAGTTCCTCAGAGGGGCTAAGAACATAAGGCCTCCAAGGAAACAACCAGTGCCAGCTTGGGACCTTAACTATGTACTGGAAAAATTGACATTGCCTCCCTTTGAACCAGCTGCTTCAGCAGAATTACAATATTTGTCTTGGAAAACAGCTTTCCTACTGGCCATCACTTCAGCTCGTAGGGTTTCTGAGTTACAGGCCCTCATGGCGGTGCAGCCATTCCTAATCTTCCATCAGGACAGGGTTTCCCTCCGTACTAACCCCTCTTTTATGCCTAAAGTAGTATCTAGGGTAGCCCTAAACCAGGCCATCCACCTTCCTACCTTCTACTCCAGTCCTCAAAACAAAGGGGAAAGGCTGCTGCATTCTTTAGATATCCACAGGCAGCTACGTTACTACTTGGACAGAACCAAGTCATTCAGAAAATCAGATCAACTCCTAGTTTCCTATGCTGTGGGGGGTCAAGGGAAACCTGTAACTAAACAGACCATTTCAAAGTGGATTGGTCACTGCATACGCTTTTGTTATTCCCATCATGGAAAGCTCGTACCTACTGGTATCAGATCCCACTCCACTAGGGCCACAGCCACCTCTACAGCCTTCCTCAGAGGAGTGCCTACTAAAGATATCCTGGAGGCAGCCACTTGGAGTTCTGTACATACTTTCACAAAGCATTACCATCTGCATTTATACTCCAGAACTAGAGCAGGCTTTGCCACTGCAGTTTTGCAGGGCATTCTAGCTCAACCCAGTTCCATATAGTACCTACCACCCTATACATAGCTTTGGGATTCTACCCATATGTAACTACTGCAGCTGTAATGCACGATGAACATAGTACAGTTTTGTACCTACCATAAATGTAGATGTTCGAGGGCTATTACAGCTGCAGTACAGGTTTCCCACCCTCCTTCCCCTCTTGATAAGACCTTGGGGTTTGAATACCTATTCATACCTACTGACTGGGTTATCCTACTATGTTTTATTTGCTTACATTTGTGTTTTACACTAATTTATGTATTGCCTTCCTTTTGGGGGCACCTGACATCTGGGGCAAGAAAGACTGAAGAAGATGGCGTCGGCTGTGTCTTTTATACTCTGGCCTTCCTGACGTCAGAAGAGTACGCGACAACAACCGACGCCGGACCAAGACTTTGGAATTCGGCCGACCGAGGGACCGCCTGCCGGCTGAAAACCCATATGTAACTACTGCAGCTGTAATAGCCCTCGAACATCTACATTTATGGTAGGTACAAAACTGTACTTTTCCCACCCTCCTTCCCCTCTTGGTAATACCTTGGGGTTTGAATACCTATTCATACCTGCTGACTGGGTTATCCTACTATGTTTTATTTGCTTACTTTTGTGTATTACACTAATTTATGTATTGCCTTCCTTTTGGGGGCACCTGACATCTGGGGCAAGAAAGACTGAAGAAGATGGCGTCGGCTGTGTCTTTTATACTCTAGCCTTCCTGACGTCAGAAGAGTACGCGACAACAACCGACGCCGGACCAAGACTTTGGAATTCGGCCGACCGAGGGACCGCCTGCCGGCTGAAAACCCATATGTAATTACTGCAGCTGTAATAGCCCTCGAACATCTACATTTATGGTAGGTACAACACTGTACTTTCTGCAGGGCCTTGTAGCCTCTCCTAATCCTATTTAGGCCCTGCCACCCAACCTCAGCTTTGGGATTCAACCCAAGTGTAATGACTGCAACAGTGAAACACGATGAACATAGTACAGTTGTGTACCTACCATAAATGTAGATGTTCAAGTGTATTCACTGTTGCAGTCCAGGTTACCCTCCCACCATCCCCCTTTTTTTTGCTGGGTCTTATCTGTACTTCTCTATCCTATACAACCTTTTTGGTGTATTTGCTTGTAGATGAAGGAAATGTTTTTTTTGTGCTATATTTTTCAGCCTACCTATTTGGGGCACCTGACGTCTGGGGCAAGAAAAACTGAAGAAAATGGTGTCTGTTGCATCTTTTATACCCCTGGCGCACTGACGTCAGGGAAGAGGCGACAGCAACCGACGCCGGACCTAGTCTTTGGAACTCTGGCCGACTGCGGGTAGCCTGCCAGCAGGATAACCCAAGTGTAATGACTGCAACAGTGAATACACTCGAACATCTACATTTATGGTAAGTACACAACTGTACTTTTTAACTATTAGCATATGTTGCAGTAGGGTTCTTTTCAACTTTCATTCTTCAGTTTATGAATTTCCCTTAGAATACTTTATAAGTGCTTGTTCTACCATGTTTTGAAAATTTCATATGCTAAAGATAGAAGTTTCTGCAGTTCCTGTCAGCAAGAGATGTGAAATGCTGTGAATAATGACAATGAACATTTTGCCAATTAAAAACAATCCTAAGGAAAATGCCAGACAAAAAAGGTCGAACATAGTTGTAGCTGCATGCATACAGAGGGCTCTTGGTATGCCTTGTGAGCTCAGATAACTGCTTTGTTTCCAGAAAAAAAAGCACTGCTGGCAGGTGAAAATGTCTGCAAATACTAGAAATAACAGTCTGTTTTTGCTTAGTTTAGTTAGTGAAGCATCAGTATGTCTAACTGTGGAATTGCCTATGACCAGGATATTGCCAGATATAAATGATTGGTCGTAAGTTCATAGGTAAGTAATAGGCTAGCTGTCCCTGTGGGCCATTTTATGCGTACCCAGTTTTACTTTTTGTGCCTGAACCTATCCCATTTGGTTAGAGATTGGCTTTGCCCATGTCATGGTCAATAATTATATGTTAACTGCAATGAGAATAACTGGGATCGTACCATAGATAATCTGAGGGGACCAGTGCATGAGTGAAAGCATTTAGGAGCTGCCTCTGTCCATTAGTAGTACAAGGAGCAGTCCCAGGATAATTTGTTTGTTTCTCATCCATAGATTCTAGTTGTGCTTGCATGGATGAACTTTGGTTTATGTGGATGGGGAGTTTATTCCACTGCAACAGTATGCTCTGCAAGATATAGCTGTCCTTCCAAACTGCTCTGTTGATGTCGCAGAAGAGGTTTAAATCTCTAGACCCAGTATTTCTGATGCCATGATGGTCCTGCTGCCTAACTGTTTCTGTATGCTGGTTGCACGAACCCTTTGTGTTTCTGTGTTTTACTGTAGTGTCAGAATATGCCTAAAATAAGTATGTTAATGTCACTGAGAAATGAGGAAAGATGCTGAAGTTGCAGGCAACATTTTACTTTTCAGTCTGAATCGTGAAGTCACAGAACTAACGTGCATCATCAAATTACATTTTGTTCTAAGACAAGCTTTTTGTTTGTTTCATCAGTAATGGTCTTACTTAATACTCTTGCCAGGGATCACTCATGGTTTGACTTGACCCTCAGGCTCTGGGCTTATGGCCAAGATGTTATGGTCACTCAACATGTAGTTTATTACTCTGCTTTTCAATATATTTTCTGTAGTTAACATCACTTTTTCTGTGTTTTTAATTAGTGGAAGCTATTAGAACCTCCAGTTTGGTGGTTTATGTGCTTAAAAGTTAATGTATGTATGTGTATGTATGTGTATAGATATATATATATATATATATATATATATATATATATATATATATATATATATATATATATATATGCACACGGTCATGTTGTACGATGGTTTTTATTTGTGACATTTATTAATGTAAAAATAAAAATAAAAATTATTGAAAAAAAAAAGAAGAAGAAAATTCTTAAGTTATGTGGCATTTTGTTACATGAGTGACCCATCCTTTATGACCTCACTGACCCAAACACTACCTGTAAGGGAACACACAAGGGTTATCTCATTATGTTCCCAGGTAAGTTCACCCTCTCTGTCACCCTCCAAATAGTTTCAGGAATAAGCTTTTCCCCCCTCGTAAACTGCTCTACATCCCTGGCATATTATTTTGTACTACGTTTTCTGTATAAATAAATAAATAAATGGCCACTTCACATACAGATGAACTGAAATGATGCAGCACGTTTCATTCCTTTTCCCAAGAGTAACTGTGTGTGTGTGTGTGTGTGTGTGTGTGTGTGTGTGTGTGTGTGTGTGTGTGTGTGTATGTATAGATAAGGGTAGGAGCAAATTACATAGGAAAATGGGAAGTGTGGGTTCAATGCATGCAGAGGAGAAACGAGGTTTAAAAGAAGGCAGGAACTGAATGAGTTATGTAATGGTTGACTGACAATGACTGGACAGATTATAAGTGATGTATAATGTTTGCAGCCACAGTTGCACCAGCATAGTTTGTAATGTATAATGTTGCAACTTAGATTGTGTTGCTATGGTTTATTTTCATTTATATAAATGTAACATTGCCTATGCCATACATGATAATTTAAGAAAGCTGTTTCTTGTTTAATAAAACACAATGTATGACACAGCTTCTGTGAGGATCATTTCAGTGCTCCTTCCTCATTTCAAATTCATAGCTAATTTTCAATCTTCTTCCCCTTCATTCCAAACAAAATCACTTTCCCCATACAGATACTGCCACTCAAAACATTAACATAAACAACACTGCACCCAGAGGTATCGGAAGCTGTTGAAGACTGGAGGTGGTGTGGGGGGTGGGGTGGTGGGGGGGCACTTAGTGATCTGAAAAAGGCAATTTTTTTAAAACTATTTACTACCACAACATAGGTTCACTTGGAGGACATTTTAAGCTTAGCCATTTTCCCTTTTGGTGCTTGAATTAACATTTCCGGGTTGGTCTTACCTATCCCATGGCTGATAATTGCATATTAGCCTTAGTGAGATTACCTGTGATTATACCATATATAATTTGAGGGGGCCCATGTAAGGGATGCAGCATTTAGGAACTGCCTCTATCCATTAGTGGCATGAGGGGCAATCCTGGAGTACATTTTCTGTTACCCATCCTTAGATCCAAGTTGCATTTGAATATGGACAGGGATGAGCTTTGTTTTACTTGAATGGATAGTCCTTTCTGGAACAGTGGTAGCCTCCGTGATATATATCCATCTCTCCACAACATTCAGTTTAGATACCTGGACTGAGTATTTCTGATGCCATTTGACTTGCTGATGTTCAGTAAGTCTATCTGTATTAGGTCAGATGATGCCTTGTGTGCCAGACATGTCACTTCTAAGCACTCTGTAAGATATTGAGTATAGTGGTAAATATTTGAGGTGGTCCATGCAAGACCTATTGTTTAGGACTTGTATCCTTTTAGTAAGGTATCTCTGTGGGTATTCCAGTTGTTGCATGGGTCTGGACAGATACATGCCAAAGTGGGCATTATACTAAATGATTGACCTAATGAGGGCTTTGTAAAGGGGGACAATAACATCTCTAGATCTAGTCACAATCGATTTGTTTATAAGCTGTGCAAAATAGAACGACTTTCTTATTACTCTGGGCACATGTTGGTCAACGTTTAGGTCACTGTACACACAAGTTCCCAAATGCCAAACAACTGGGACATTTCTCAGGGGGCATTGTCAATTTGGCAGGTCCCTGGAGTAGATGACTTCCCAAAGGATGCAATATTGTATTTCTTGGAATTTAGTTTCAGTTCATGATTCTGGCACCAGTTACTGTTTTGGACAAACCTTCCTGCACAATGGTCAAGTCATTTGGGGATTCAATAATTGCTCCTATCTTGAAGTCATCTCAAACTTCACCCCTATCACCCTATCCGTCCTCCAAGAAATACCCTCAAACCTAACCCTTACAACTAGGGAGCATATACTGGCTGTGCTCGTTAAAGCCAAGAACATGGCCTCATTGGGACCCGATAACATCCCAGGATAACTCCTGAACAGTGTAAAATATGACTTATCAGGACACCTGGAGTCACTATTTAACTAACTATAGTCTTAAAATGATGGTCATCCCCCTTCATATATGAGGGCCTTCAACAGATCCTGGAAACTACAGACCCATTAGTCTGACTAGTCTTATTTGCAAAGCCATGGAAAGAATTATCATGGAAGTTATCAACAATGACATGAGAGCTTCAGAACAAGGATCTTTCCCAGTCTGAGTTTGTCAAAGGAATGTTATGTTTACTGAAACTGGTGGACTTCTTTGAAAAAGTTCACCGAGGCAATTGATAAGGGGAAAGAAGTGCATATTGCCTACCCAGGTATTACTAAAACATTTGATACACCCCCCCCCCCACACACACACACACACACAGGCATTGGAAACAAACTGATATAACTAGACATAACCCCCTGTTAACATGCTGGATAGCTAGGTGGCTCACAATTAGAACTTAAGAAGTTAGGATCATTAAGGCCAGTTCCACAAAGAGGCCAGTCAGCAGTGGAGTCCTACAGGACTGTGTGCTGGGTCTCCTTCTCTTCTACATCTGCTTCTTGGATGTCAAAACTAATGTCAAAGGTCTCTGGCTGACCAAGTTTGCAGATGATAGCAAACTGGGAGTAATCACTGAATTGCTCCAAGATAAGAACACTCTTCAAGAAGGTCTAACATTGACAAACGCTTGGTGCCAAAGCTATGGCTTAAAAATCAGTGCCAAGAAATGCATTAAAGTACCTTTTGGGGGTCTGCCACCCCCAGGTGACTGTATCATTAATAAAACACTCCTAAAAGTCAATTCACTAGTCAGTGATCTGGGGACTCATATTAGTCTTCAATCAACATGTGTCCAAGGTAGTAAGAAAATCCTGTGTTGCTCAACATGTAAGTGAGGGCATGCCTTCTAGGTCAGGAGAGCTCATCAGTCATACCACTGTACTCAGACCTATCATAGAGTATAATGACCCCTTTGGTATGTACCTGACCAGACACATGCAGCAACTGGCCACAAAGGTTCCTTATAAAAGAATGCAGGCAGTAAACAAAATGTCCTAGACTGATAGTCTCAAAGCCATATCTCTGTAATCTGCATCATAAAGACTGCTGACAAGTGATGATTGCCTGGTGTGTAAGGCATCCCTGGACCCTGTTTTGATAAACCTTTTGCACATCCGCAAAACAAACAGCTTCAGAACTACTAGATCAAAAGAGCTAAATTTTGTTTGGGACATAAATAGGACATGTTGGAGGCAGACATTTTTTTTCAGAAAATTCTTGTTCACTGGAACAGGCACCCTTTTAATGTGAAGCAGAGTCCCTCCCAAACCTTAAGTGCAACTTGGACCAATGGATGAGTAATCGGAAATTTATCCCTGGTCTGGTGTCTTGTCTCTCTTATGGACAGAGGCAGTCAGTAAATGACCCCACTTTGCAAATCAAATTTATGGGTCATATTTTAGTTGCACTGCTAGGCTTTTAAGAGCCCTAGTGGTTGTTAGCCTGGTATACATCTGTGAACCAATGAATCAAGTGTTGGTTTATGATTTTCTGTGCAGTTACGTGGTAAGAGATTTATTCTGATTTGTATTTTATTTTTTTTACCTCTGATTTTCACTGTTTGTTAGAAGAAAGGAACAGCCTGAAGACAGACAAACTCTACCCATCCCAAGAGGCCTGATCATGTATACATTCATACAGACTGCAGATAAGACACTGCTGAGCTTATCTGAAGCCACCCACTGCTGGTTTGTGATTTACTGAGCAACAGCTTGGTAGAAGATTTATTCTGATTTATATTTTATTTTTACCTCTGGTTTTCACTGTTGGAAGAAAGGAATAGATTGAAGATAGGCAAACTCTAACCATCTGAAGGGACCTAGTAACCAGTCAGTGTTGGTTTGTGATTTGCTGTGCAACTGATTGGTAGGAAATTTATTTTGATTTACATTTTATTTTATACCTCTAATTTTTACTGTTATAATGAGATGCGACCGTGAGTGATTTAAAGAATATCTAGTGTTTTAGTGTGACCGGCACAATTAGTATGGTAGGTACTACGAATTACCTCCCTTTGTTCAAGGTTAGAGCAGTGTGTGCTTAATTTCATCTTCATTTGCTTATTTATTTGCTTTCCTCATGCAACATAAATTACTAATTGTTTTAATTTCTTTGAAACCTGGTGTCACAGATTTTGATTTATGTTTTATTTTAAAATTCTGTAATTGTTTATGGCTGAGAAAGGATTCTTTTTATAGCATTAACAATCTGTTGAAGCACAAGTCCCTTGTCCAGTGTACTGAATGCTGTGTACATGCAAAGGTAACACCTGATAACATTGGAGTTTTAATGTTCCTCATGTCAAACGTTGGATGATTTGCTTACTGTTATTTATAGTAAATGTAGACTAACTGAAGATGATTGTAGTTGTGCAAATGGCACAGCTTGGCAACCTGTTACATTTATTAATGACTGTGTTGATGAGATAAATATATGGCAAAGTGCAAATACAACCCACTTTGGAAAAGAATGTACTCTTATCAGGAAGGATCACTCATCCCCTATTAAACACAGTACTACTGATGATAACTTTGGAATTTACGCTACAAGTATTCAATAGTATGAAGATTCACAGCATGTAGTAGAAAATAAAACAAGAAGGAAAGAAAATGAGAAGTTCACAGCAAGTGACTAGAAGAAGACAAAACTAGATTAACATACATAATGTAAAGAGACTGTATAATGAAAAGGACACTGGTTTGTAATGCAACATACACATTACGGGGAATGATAACATTACTCAGTCAGAAAATATTCTGTCTACAGAAAATTGCATAATTTTTCCAACAGAGAAGGTATAAAAAAGAGATGAGGGACAAGATAAATGAAATAAATTTAAACTGAACTTGGATGGATTGAAGAACATTAGTGTAAGGAAAAAAGAGAACGACTGAAGGTGACAACATGGATCAGACTGATGAAGAACTACAGCTAGGTAAGAACTGTAAGCGGTAAAACAGTGGGATTAATAAGACTAATGGCATTCAAGATCATGTTTTGTAACAGTTGATAGAACAGACAATACCAAATTTGAAGTGTGAGTTTCTTCAGATCTGGTCAGAAATAATGTACTAGTAATTGGAGATTTGGAGATTCCGTTTATTAGAGGAACTGATACAGCCGCTGGGAGGATAATAAACTTTGATTAATGTTGGACTTGCCAGGAGCAAAAACTACAGTGTGAGCAGGGTTTTAAAATGATTTAATGTAAAGAAGTACCAAACTGTTTTATTCATGTTAATGATCTTATATCTTCAGAGATTAACTGTTAGTAGGGGACGTCCAGCCCTCTTAGCATAGTTTGTACAGATGTTAGTACATATTTTGTCACAAATCACATATAGAAAGAAGAGTCAGATTATCCTGAAGGAAATGATTATTTGGGTAAATACCTACATGAAAAAAATGGCCCATTTTCGAAAGTGGAATTTTTTGAACATCAAAGCTTAATTTTGAGCTCACGTGTATTTAGACATGATAGAGTCTATGTATCAAAACAAGAGAAGAGAATTTTTGCAGCATACATTGCAGTATTTGACCAACACAAGACAGGATTTCTACCAGGTGAGTAATTTAACAGTTCACAGATAACAAAATTTGATTTATCTGGCTGGTTGTTAATTCTGGGAGCATTAGTAATATCTTTTTTTTATTGGAAAATTTACTACATTCGTATAAGACTGATGATTATACTGTTTGTGAAACATGGTTAAAAATTGACTGGGAACCAGTTCTGTCATGGTGTAAATATTTTCACTTTGACAGACTGTGTAACAAAAGTCAGGTAGCTGTGTTGTAATAGGCATTACAGATTGTCATGAGATCTGTGATCATTACATAAGTACTGTAGATTGTGTAACTGTGACAATAAAGACAAACCTGGAGCAGGTTACAACTGTTGGAGTGTATTGACCACCAAAGTCATGTGCTGATGGCCTAGATGAATTCACACTTTTTTTTTTTTTGCATGAAGCAAAGGAGGGAAAAATAATAGCAGTTGGGGATTTAAATTTACCAGAAACAGACCGGAATAATATTGATTTTATAACATTAGTAAGGAAATTATTTACAGTGTGTGTTCAGGAACAACAATTGCTGCAGATTTAAATACCTTACTAGGGAACAGAACACACTGGGCATTGTTTGTGTTCGTATCATGGGAGTTACTAGGGTTAAATTACTGCTAGATAATTCTACCAAAATGAAAGATAAAACTGATGCATGGAAGATTATTATACCATGACCCCCCATTAATATTCCAAAACATGCACGCTGATTGGCCAGCGTGCATGTTGTAAATCGACTTATACTAATGGAAAAAGGTCCGGTCGCCCGGACTTTTTCCATTAGTATAAGTCTTTTTTAAAACACTGTCTCGTTATGTTAAAGGAGTTTAACATAGCGAGACAGGTTTAAAAAAAAGCAACGGAGATCTGAGTTGCCTTTTTTAAAGCTGTCTCACTATGTTAAACTCCTTTAACATAGCGACACAGTGTGTAAAAAGCAACGGAGATCTTGCTTTCTCCGTTGCGTTTTTTTTAAACCTGTCTCGCTATGTTAAATGGGTTTAACATAGCGAGACAGCTTTAAAATAAGCAACAGAGTTCTCCGTTGCTTATTTTAAAGCTGTCTCGCTATGTTAAACCCATTTAACATAGCAAAACAGTTTGTAAAAAGCAACGGAGATCTTGCTTTTTCCGTTGCTTTTTTCAAAACTGTCTCGCTATGTTAAATGGGTTTAACATAACGAGACAGCTTTAAAATAAGCAACGGAGATTCTCCTTTGCTTATTTTAAAGCTGTCTCACTATGTTAAACCCATTTAACATAGCAAAACAGTAAAAAGCAACGGAGATCTTGCTTTCTCCGTTGCTTTTGCCCACAGCTCTGATGTACTGCGTAGGCATACGCATGCGCAGTACATCAGAACTGCCGCAGAATACCAGACAGCTGTGGAAGGGCAGCAAGGAGGCATTATACAATGCCATTATCTAAGAAAAGTAATTTTTTTTTCTCAAATAATGTCATTGTATAATAGCAATAACCCACTTCTGGGTGTGGGTAATGCTGGATTTACCCACGGTTGGCTTTGTTATCCTCGGCTTCGCCCTCGTGACCAAACCACGCCAACCGTGGGTAAATCCAGCATTACCCACACCCAGGCGTGGGTTATTGCTATAATAACCCACTAAATGGAAGCAAAACAGCCAGTGAAATCTACTTCCTGATTGGCTGTGCAACTAGTCCATCATTGGACCACCCGGAAGCAAGCAACTTGGAGTTCCCAGTGCTCCAGAGTTAAAATTTATAGACTCTGCCACTTCTAGATCCTTAAAAGGAATGGAGAAAATAAAAAATAGAACTCAGGCAGTCTTTCTCCAACCAGATAATATATCTGCTTGAGAAGGGCAGACTTAAAAAGTGTAGTCTCTTCCCCATTTAGCTATCTAACTAGGCTGTCACTGGACCACCAGAAAGTAAGCAACCTGGAGTTCTCATCATCTTTAAAAAAAAGTGGGAGAGAGCTCCATAATTAAAAAATATAACACACTTTGATACCACTGGATCCTTAAGAGGAAGGGAGGGAAAGCAGAAAAACAAAACAATTGCGGACTTTCGTGACTCAGATGATGGTCATGTTTTAGTAATGGTATTCCTTATAAATATATTAATAAAACTGTTCACAACTGCATAGTGTAGCTGATTTTATTTTTCTGTCTGAGTTTATCTTTTCTGGCAGTCAATAAAAGGCTGAAGTTGTATTGGATTTATGACCCGGAAAAAATGTGTTTCAGATTGTATACCAATGCAAAAATGAGTGCAGTATTTGGCAGCCACCACTAGATGGTGATGAGGGACAAGAAGCCATGTGTTGTGAAGGTACTGCTGTTAATGTACAGATAGAATAAGATGTATTATACAATGCCTACCCTAAAAACGTGCACGCTGATTGGCCAGCCCAACCAGCGTGCCCGTTGTAAATCCCTCAATATACTAACGGAAAAAGGTCTGGTCGCCCGGACTTTTTCCGTTAGTATAACATTGTTCGCTATGTTAAAAGAGTTTAACATAGCGACAGATTTAAAAAGCAACGGAGATCTCTGTTGCTTTTTTTAAAGCTGTCTCGCTATGTTAAACTCCTTTAACATAGCGACAGTGTAAAGCAACGGAGATCTTGCGATCTCCATTGCTTTTAAACCTGTCGCTGTTAAATGAGTTTAACATAGCGAGACAGCTTTAAAATATGCAACGGAGATCTTCGTTGCTTATTTTAAAGCTGTCTCGCATGTTAAACCCATTTAACATAGCGAGATAGTAAAGCAACGGAGAACTTATTCTCCGTTGCTTTGCCCACAGCTCTGATGTACGCGAGGCATGCGCAGTACATCAGAACTGCCGCGAACACCAGACAGGTGCGGAAGGGCAGCAAAGAGATATACAATGCCATTATTTAAGAAAAGTAATTATTTCTTTCTTAAATAATGGCATTATATATAATAACTCACTTCTGGTGGTAATGCTGATTTACCCACGGTTGTCTTTGTTTGGCCTCGGGCGGGACCAAACCACGCCAACCGTGGGTAAATCCAGCATTACCCACACCCAGGCGTGGGTTATTGCTATATTAATTACATTTTCTCTGGATTCCTTGGCAATAAAACGTGTTGTTAGTGAAAAGTAGAAGCTGTTTAAAGCTTTTTCAGAAGTATGTAATGTTTTAGGATATAAACCTATTTTCATGAAAAAAATATATTTGATAAAGAAATGAAACAGTCTGGTTAATGACAACAGGGGTACATATATATTAATGTATGACTTGTAGTTGTTGGGTGGACTGTGATTCTATGTCTGTGTTACAGAAAGGAGTTATAATTCTCCTAGGTGCTTTCATTGTAAGGCAGACTAGTTTTTATATAATGTAGTATTATATGTATTATGATGTACTTGTTTTTTAAGTTAGTGCACCCTGCAGATGATACCAGCACAGATGGGTACATAAAGATCTCTCAATGTAAACAGAGATTATGCACTTCTGTTAGGGTTTATTATGGAATGGCATTCCATATTAAAAGACTGAGGGTGCTTTTTCATAGAGTGCTGGTGTTTAGTCGTATGATGTCTGTCTAGAGATTATTGTACATTATCTAGAAATGCAGCTAGATGTATGATATTGTATTTGCTTTTGAATTTTTGTGAAGTGCTACACTGAGTTACATGTATCATTAGATGAAAAGTTTGTATTAGAATTAATAAATAGTTAATTCTTTGGTATTTAGGAGGACTTGGTGTCATAGGTTCATACTAGGCTATCTGCCCTGGGGCAATTATAAGCCTAGCCCGATTCTGTATGGCTTACGCCACCCCTTGATTTGAGTATACTGTGCCCTTTTTAAGGTTTTGTTTACTGTGCCTCTGTCTAATAGTGACACGGGAGTAATCCCTGGGACAAACCTACGATCCCCCATCCACTTATCGAGATTCTTCTTGAAGAGATTCAGTGAGGTGCTCTGCCTCACATGAACTGGAATTCTATTCCAGAGCGAAGGGAGCCTCTGGGTTATGAACCTGTCCCTCCAGCAAGTTCTATTTATTTCTGTGCTGAGGTTCAAGTCCCTCGAGCGTGTGGCTCTAAGGGATTTAGATTTACTGAGGTGGAGCATGTCCATTAATTTTGGATTTGGCATAGCTTTGTATGTCAGGCATAGATCGCCTCGAAGTAGGCGGTATGCAACTGAGTAGAGCTGGAGTTTTTTTAACCGAGCAGCATATGGCATCTGTTTGAGACCCTTGATCCTCTTGGTGAGATACTTTTGGGGTCTTTCTAATTGCTGCAGGTGTCGTGTAAGGTACATCCCAAAAGGGGCATTGTATTCTATGATGGGCCTGATGAGGGATGAATAAAGGGGCACGATTACCTCTCTTGATCTAGATGTGAAACCCTTCGTGATGAGGTGGGCTATGTAGAAGGTCTTTCTAACCACTTTGGCAATGTGGTTTTCAAAGGAGAGATTGCTATCAACTTGGGTCCCCAGGTCCCTAATAACTTTCTCTGTACTTAATGGGTTTCCGCCTATGTGGTAATTTGTGGGCACATTGTTTTTGCCAAAGGGTATGACTATACATTTTTTGGCATTTAGCTTTAAACCATGGCGCTGGCACCAGTTATCTGTCTCTGTGAGACCTTTTTGAAGGATGTTTGTGTCAGCTGGAGAGTTGATTATTGCGCCCAGTTTGCAGTCGTCTGCGAACTTGGTGAGCCATAGTCCTCCCACGTTTGCCTGTACCTCGGAAAAGTATATACCGAATAAGAGTGGTCCCAGGACAGAACCCTGTGGGACACCACTTGTGACCGGTTTCGAGTCTGACATGGCTCCAGCAACTCTCACTCTGTGGGTTCTGTCTTTGAGCCAGTTTGTGACCCATCTTGTGACATAGGGGTTTATATTTAGGCTGGATAGCTTATCTATGATGCGAGAGTGGGGTATTGTGTCAAATGCCTTTGCAAGGTCCAGATAGGCTGTGTGGACTACCTTCCCTTCATCTATGGCTTTGGTGACTGTTTCAAAGAAGTCAACCAGGTTCAAAAGGCAGGATCTGCCCTTGACAAAGCCGAACTGGGTAGGATCTAGTGTCTGTAGGTCCCCAATGTCTTTGTTTATGAGCTCCATGATGATCCTCTCCATAGCCTTGCAGACTAAGCTAGTCAGGTTTATGGGGCGATAGTTTCCAGGGTCCGTAGAGGCTCCACCTTTGTGGAGTGGGACCACTGTTGCTGTACGCCATTCTGTGGGCACATATCCTGTAGTGAGGCTGAGATTGTATAGCTGTTTTATTTGAGGGATTAGTTCCTCTTGTAGTTCATGTAGGACGCAACCTGGGACGCCATCTGGTCCCATGGAAGCAGTGTTTTTTGCTTTGGAGAGGGCAGCCTTCACATGAGCATCTGAGATGTTTGGGAGGCAGCCCTCTGCCGGGATAGATACTTGCTCTTTGGGGGGGGGAGAAGTTTGCACTGAACCTGTCTGCCAGGATATTGGCGATGTCTGTGGGTTCAGTGTATTTTTGTCGTTTAGAATCAACTCAGAACAAGTCTGGGAGTTGCATCCCAGGTTTCTAACATAACTGAAAAAAGCCTTATGATTGTCTTTGGTGTCCTGTGCAATTTTTCTCTCGAAGCTGGCCTTGGAGGATTTTATGAGGATCGTAATTTTTTGCTAGTACTGATCATAGATGCCTTCCTTATTAGGGATTTTGCTCTATCATGTAGTAGCTTCCTCCTTCTGTTGTACAGTTTATTTATGGCAGGGGTCCACCAGACTGGACGCCTGCCTTTGGATGATTGGGTCTTGGTTTTGTTTGGGATAGCATGATCCATGCATTCCTGGAGATGTCCGTAGAATGCATTTATATAGGATTCTGCAGTTTGGGCTGTAGTTTCCACTGGCCCTGGGGCCTTGAAGGATTCCACTTCGGTTTTGAAAAGTGAGAAGTTCGCTTTTGAGAAGTTTTTCACTGTGGTTTTTCTGGGCTGGGGGTGGGGTCGGGATGTGGACATCCAGTGAAATTAATTTATGGTCTGATCTTACCAATGAGGGATATACTTCTGGTGTGGAGCATAGAGTCCCCATGTTGGTAATGATCAGGTCTAGTATGTTGTCCCCTCTTGTGGGAGTGGTGACTAGTTGTTCCATAGCATTTGAGTTTATAATTTCCAGGAATCTTTGGGCTAAGGTGCTGGGGCTTGAGTAGTGCTTCCAGTCAATATTTGGGTAGTTGAAGTCGCCCAATATAATGGTGTTCGGAGAGATCTTCATGTTCTCCAATGTTTTCAGGAAAGCCGAATGGGATTCCTGACTTTGAGAGGGTGGTCTGTAGGATGCTATAAACTGAAAAGCAGTCTTGCCCACTGATAGTTGCACATGGATGGTCTCCGATACTTCGTGCAATGCCACTAACCTGGAGGTGTGGATATCCTTGATAAATATGGAAACTCCCCCTCCTTTTGTGGTTCGGTCCGGGTTTTGGGGCCAAGAAGCATGATATGAGGTATAGCCTGGTAGTGCTGGGGTGCTCTCTGGAGCCTTGAACCAGGTTTCTGTCACTGCACAGATAACGATGTTCTCCATACTGAGGAGAGCTTCGAGTGCGTGCATCTTGAGGTTAAGACTTCTGGCGTTTAGCAGCATTACCCTTAGTTTCTTGTTCCTTGTGCTGTCTATGGGGGTGGGTTTGACTTTTGAGCCTTGCCTAAAAAAGGCACTATGGGGGTGGCAAGAGCCTTTGCCAATATCCGAAAGCCCAGTGGTGTCAGGTGCAAGCCGTCCCTAGCGAAGCAACGTGGCTTGCCGAGCATGTCATCCCAGGCTGACAGACACTGGATCCCCTTTGAATGACACCAAAACTTTAGCCAATTGTTAAAATCGATCATTTTGTCTTTGTACTGCGGCATCATTCTAGGTGAGGGTAAGATGCTGCTCAAGGTCAGGGTCATACCAGCCTGGGCTACATGATCAGAGAGCTCCTCTATGTCTCTTTTCATGTAGTCCAGGGAGGTACGTCTCAGGTCATTCACACCAGCATGTACAATGACTGAGTCATATTTGTATTTGCTTTGGAGTGACCTGAGTGCTTGCGTTGTGTCGGATCCTAGCACCCGACAGGCAGCTCACTGTGACCTTCTCTTTATTCAGCCTGGTGAGCAGGATGTCAGTGTGTCTGACAATAGAGTCACCTATAACAAGAGTATCAGGTGTGTTATTCAGCCTTAAGGGCTGTGGCTGCTTGGCACACTGACTTTGTGGGTTATGTGTTGTGTGTGTTTTGTTTTGAGGTAGCGTTTGCTTGGATGTCTACTTTGGAGGTCTCTGTTGCTTAGGTAGATTTTTATTTAGAGCCTCCGAGTATGTTTTTGTGTATTTATGTGTTTGGTTTGCTGATGTGGTGGGACTATGTGATACTGGAATTGTGTTGTGTGAGGTTACCTTCTCCTCCTGACTGGTTACACCAGTTTTGAGATGAGAGAGCTCAGCCTCCAGTTTGGCTAATTAGTTGCATCTCTCACATATATTTGAACCTGTTTGGAGGAGGAGAGGGTTGTCCGTGTACATGAGACAGTTGTAACATTGCCTCAGAATTCCCAGATTCACCAGCTGGACTGGAGAGGAAACCATTGACTGACCTTTGGACATGCTAGAGTAATAGGGAAACTGAATTTAAGATGGACCAATAGAGGACAGGGTAATCGTAGAGAGTATAAGAGTAAGTAGTGCTTATGGTTTAATAGTGCTAACTTGTAGGATTACTTAATTGGACCAGTGAAGAGCCTTAGAATGAGAATATGGTGTTTAAATTGAGAGATAGAGCAGTTCTAAGGGAAAAAGTGAAGAGCAGACTTTGTGGAGCCAGGAATAGTTTAAACCCAATTAGGCGGCGCTGCCCGCTGTTGCGCTATGCTCAAAAACTCGCAAAACCGCGCAAAAGAGGGTTTTAAGAGAGGAAGATGAAGGAGTTTTGGAATTGACCCAAAATGGCCAATAAAACTAAAGTTTCAAGTCAGTAACCACTCCCACAGGGGCAGGCAGGCCGCTCAATGTTTTTCACTGCCACTGATCAACAGAGAGACTTTCCTTTAGCCCAAGCAAAAAATGGCCTCACAGAAACTTACAAACAGTTCAAGAACAGCAAGCCTGTAACTGAACTTTTTTAAATCTCAGAAAAGTGGAAAAAAAGCAAGATTTTTTGTTCTTGTTTTTTCAGAGATAGCAGAGGTTAACAAGTATCAACAAGTTATAACAGTGCAGTAAATGACCCCACACAAGAGTGCTAGGCCAAAGACATAAAATTCAAGTTTTGAGAAAAAAACGATTTTAAAAATAAGTGCAAACAGGAAATTCAGTAAACAGCTCTAGGTTGTGCTCTAAATACAGTTACTAATGCAGAAATCAAATTTAACAAGCCAGAAAATGCTCAAAATAGGCGGCTATGCAGAAAAACTTAGCAAATAAACAGAGGAAAAATACGCTTACTTAATTGATTTAATATTCTTGTACTAGAAGAGTTTGCTGATAAGTGTTCTGATGGGGTCAGTTGGCTGCCTTTCTCTGAGGTACTTTTTATAGCTGATGAGTTGAAGCATCTTTTATTGTTTGTGTTATCAGTACATGATTTTAACATAATTTTATTGTCAGAGTCTTTAAGTAAATAGAAAGTGAAAAATGTTGCTTCATTTAGGAAGACAAATCGGTCTAAATTGAGCCTCCAGACCAGTGGTTATTGGGTGTTTCCTCTGTTAACTCTATATTTGATCAGTGGGTTCGGTGGGGGTGTTTGATATGTAATTTTATTGCTAGGTGACATTGGAGGCATGTATGTTAAAGGAAGTATATGTGTGTGAATGGAAATGTATTATTTGCCACTGCCAGTCATAATAGTTCAGTTCGTATTTCAAGAATGTGAAGGAAAGCTACACAGTATATATATATATATATATATATATATATATATATATATATATATATATATATATATATAGATATATATATATATATATATATATATATATATATATATATATATATACTACTTCTGATTTGCAGGCCTCTGCTGAGACCTCACGGTATGCCGTGAGATGCTTCACATATGGAACCCGCGGATGTCTCTACCTTGGATGGGTCCGGAGCCGCTAAGCAGGCACCGGCTTCTGAGGATGTTTTCAGGCCTACAGATTTGCATATTAAACAGACTCCAGCTGCAGTGCTAAGGCCTAAATCTCGATCTATGTCTAAAAAACCGACGCCCAGGCCACATGTTCAGGCCCCTATCTCTAAAAAAACAAATGATCAAAATGGCTGAAGATTTAATTACTCTAATCAGGGGTAGTCAACCCCCCCCCCCCCCCCCAAAAGAGGCCTAGGATTGAATTTGACTATGAATCTTCTGAACAGGACTCTCTTTCTTCTGACTCTTCTAATGATCTGGATTTGTCCATACCTACTTATGAGGACTGTGATGCAGAGGATTCCATTTCCTCTGCTTCTCCGCCTGAGGATGTCTCTTTTGGGGAAACTTTACATACCTTAAGGGAGCATTTCCACTGGGAAAGTCAGAATTTCTCTGAATCCAAAAAGAGGCTTAGGGATTTCCTACTTCTTCTTCCTCAGCATTGGCCTTTGGCTATACCTCCTGTACTAGATATTGTTGATGTGTTTTCGGAATCCATTATGGCCCCTGATTCCTTGCCTCCAGCCCCTAGCAAACCAGACAGGTACTACAGGGTTCCTGAGTCCCACAAATTCCTTTTCAAAAATCCTGTTGCGGACCCTGAAACCATTTCTCAGGGGCCCAAGGGCGTTAAGGCTTCTACTGCTAAAATCCTACCTCTTCTGATAGAGACTTCAGGGCACTGGATAGATGGGGTAAAAAGGTTTATACTTGTACAACCTTAGCAATCAATATCAACTGCTTAAACAGAAAATGATGTTGATTTCTGACTGTGTGGAGAATAAAGATTTGCAGGATGTATTGCTTTCAGTTGAACAAGTTGGCAAACATACTTTGCAATGTGGTTTTGATTCTTTAAAGGCCTCTTGTAGGCCTGCTGTTACTGGGTCTGTGCTTAGAAGGCATGCTTGGCTTAAGGAGCAATCTCTGCCTGATCATGTTAAAGCAAAACTTTTGGATGCTCCTTTACAGCAGGACCGCTTATTTGGAAATAAGGCTGAAAAAGTTCTAAAAAAGATGGAAGATAAAGCTAAACCTATGCAAACTTTGAAAGATTTCTTACAAGTGCAACCTCCTAGATTTAGTAGGCATTGGCCTACTAAGAACTGATCCTTTCCAGCTCCTTCCAGAGCCACTACGGCCAAACCCAGACATTCCAAAACCACCATGTTTCAGTCCCAAGGGACTTTCAGAACTAAACAATGGGGTGCTTCCACTTCCAAATTTGAAAACAACAAGGCACCACCCTATGGTAAACAGTCTCAATGACTTCCCTTTGAAATTACCAAGCACTTAGCCGCCCCTTTGGGGGGGAAACTGGCACTTTATTTAAGAAACTGGCAACTTATAACCCAGGACAAATGGGTTTTAAATATAGTGTCTCAGGGATACAGATTTCATTTCCACACTCTTCCACCTCCAAATGGGTGGCCAGACCTGCCCCCTAAATCACTGAGCAGAGGCTCAGAAACAAGTACTTTCCCTCCTAAACATGGGGGCTATTCAACTAGTACCAGAAGAGGAAATGGGACAAGGTTTTCTATTCCAGACTTTTCCTGGTACCCAGAAAAGACAAATCATGGCGTCCAATTCTGGACCTCTCTACTCTAAACATCTTTCTGGACATTCCAAAATTCAAGATGCTGACTCTTCACCAGTTACTTCCTATGCTAGGCAAGGATGCTTGGTTGTCAACTCTCGACTTAAAAGAGGCTTACCTGCATATCCCAATCAGGGAATTTTGCAGAAGATTCCTACACTTCAAAGCAGGCTGCATGCATGGTCAGTTCTCTGCATTGCCTTTTGGCTTGTCTACTGCGCCCAGGGTATTCACAAAGTGCCTGGCTCCAGTAATTGCATTTTGCAGGTAAAAAAATATTCAAATATATCCATACCTGGACGATTGTCTAATTCAGGCAGAAAACCAGGCCATTCTTCTAAAACATCTGGCGTTTGTAAAAAGAGTTCCAACCTACCTAGGGTACACCATAAACGAAAAGAAATCTCAACTGGTACCCTCTCAAAAAATTACATTCCTGGGTGCAAGCTTGAATACATCTGCCCAGATGGCTTTCCTTACGCCAGAAAAACAAATTCATTTGATGCCTTACTTCAAACAGGTGGCCACAAAAACCTTGCTATCTGCAAGGCAAAGGCTGCAAGCCTTGGGGTTCATGGCCTCATGCATTCTTCTAATTCCATATGCAAGACTGCATGTGAAGAAACTTCAGTGGTACTTAAAAAGTTTATGGAGTCAACATTGTCACAGTCTGGAAACAGTGATTCCTATCATACCTTGCCTGCGCCTAGAGTTCCTATGGTGGGCAGAGGCCTGCCACCAAAACAAAGGGCTGCCATTCACACCACCCCCTGCTGCCCAAACCCTAACTACAGACACATCAGATTATGCATGGGGGGCTCATCTGGCAGGGATGTGCATTCAGGGCAAATGGAGCCCAAATCAAATGCACCTTCATATCAATCAAAAAGAAATGCTAGCTGTACAGAATGCACTAACAGCCTTCAAGGACTACCTTCATCCAGGACAATTGCTGATAAAGACGGACAACACCACGGTTATGTGGAACATAACAAGCAGGGGGGTACACATTTCTCTCCCCTCTGCAGACTGGGCCTGGCATTGTGGAACACGGCCTAGAGCTACCAAGTACAACTACAAGCTCAATTCCTGCCAAGAAAGCAGAATGTTCTGGCAGACGAACTAAGCAGAAATCTCATGGATCCTCATGAATGGAAACTGGAACCACAGATTTTCAACACGTTGACACGCAAATGGGAGAACCCAGACATAGATCTTTTTGCCTCATCGCAGAACTACCAGTTGGACAAATTTTGCACAAGAACTGATAAAAAAGCCTAGAAAGTGGATGCTCTGTCCTTCAGCTGGAAAAGCCTATCAGTCTGTGCCTTTCCCTGCCAAAGTTCTACTAAAAGTCAAACAGGACAAACCAAAAATGATTTTGATTGCTCCAGACTAGCCTAGCCAACACTGGTACACACTCCTGCGCAGTGTGTCACACATTTCGCCTTGGCACCTGCCTCAGACACCTTCTTTACTGTCTCAGCAGAAGAATCAAATTCTTCACCCTCCGCTCCAAACATTGAATCATGCAGCCTGGCTAATCACTTAAATTCACCCTTAGCATCCCTCAGCAAACCTGTGATGGGTGTAATTTTGGAGGCGAGAAGACCTAGTACTAGAAAATCTTATGTTGACAAATAGAAAAGATTCTGTGCCTTGAATCAATCTCAAGGGATGAGCACAGCAGTGCCCAATTTACCTCAGATTTTGCAGTACATAACTGAGATGCTTCACAAGGGCCTGTCTTTTTCTTCATCCTCTTCTAAAGCAGTATCTCAGAGGAGCCAAAAACTTGAGACCACCCAGGAGAGCTCCAACCCCTGCCTGGGACCTTAACTTTGTATTGGAGAAACTCACTCTACCGCCTTTCGAGCCATCTGCAACTGCAGACGTAAAATTTATTTCCTGGAAAACAGCCTTCCTTTTAGCAATCACTTCAGCTAGAAGGATATCTGAATTACAGGCCCTTATGGCAGTGGAGCCTTTCATCATCTTTCATGCAGACAGGGTGTCACTCAGGACCAGTCCATCATTCATGGCCAAGGTGGTATCCAGTATGGCTCTTAATCAGTCCGTTCATTTGCCAACTTTCTTTCCCAATCCACAGAACAAGGGAGAGCTGATTCTGCATTCATTGGATGTACACAGACAACTTAGATTCTACTTGGACAGGACTAAGTCTCGAAGAAAATCTGAACAACTGTTGGTAGCATTTGCTGCAGGGGCAGAGGGGAAGGCTGTTTCAAAGCAAACCATTTTTAAATGGATTAGCCATTGTATTCATTTCTGTTATAAGCACCATGGAAAACCTATCGCTCAGGGGATTAGATCTCATTCCACCAGGGCTGCATCTACTTCAGCAGCCTTTCTCAGAGGTGTTCCTACCAGGGATATTCTAGAAGTTGCTACCTGGAGTTCAGTTCATACTTTCACCAAGCATTATCACTTACCAATTTTCTCTAAATCCAGAGCTGGCTTTGCCACTGCTGTTTTGCAGGGCCTTATAGCGGTTCCTAATGCTGTATAAATCCATCCTCCCAACCTTAGCTTTGGGAATCTACCTAAATGTAATGACTGCAACAGTGAAACATGATGAACATAGTACAGTTGTGTACCCTTACCATAAATGTAGATATTCAAGTGTATTCACTTTTGCAGTCCTGGGTACCCTCCTTCCAGCCCCCTGTTTTTCTTTTACTATACCTCTTCTTTCTTTTACTATGCTTAAAAGCCTTTTTTGTGCATCTGCTTTTGTTTGGAGGTATATTTTTGTGTTTCTAATTTATATATATATATATATATATATATATATATATATATATATATATATATATATATAATGTATATATATTTTGCTCCCCATTTGGGGGGCACCTGACATCTGGGGCAAGAAAAACAGATGTAATGGCATCGGCTGCATGTTTTATACCCCTGACGACCTGACATCATGGAAGAAGGGACAGCAACCGATGCAGGACCCAAGACTTTGTTAATCAGGCTGACTGAGGGCAACCTGCAAGCAGATTACCCAAATGTAATGACTGCAACAGTGAATACACTCGAACATCTACATTTATGTTAAGTGTACACAACTGTACTATATATGTTTATGATGTGATGCTGTTAATCATTTAGTTGTTACAGCTAGCATTTACTGCCCCTGTAATACTCTGCTTCTTTTTGTGGTTATACCGGTGTACAAATCTGGCTAATTCCCTGAATGAAGTATAAGCATGAAATGAACTAGTAATAAAATGCATTGCTGTTGTGAAATGATGGATATGGCAGTCTGAATTTATGTATTGGGCAATATTTTGTGAGTGTGAGAATACCTCTGTGGATGGGATGAACTGGGAACTGATTAGTAAGCTGTAGACACACTGGTGGTCTATTAAAACAGTGGATTGCTGTTATGTATGTCTGGAAGTATGAATCTTTGTAATAAGTAGTAAGACACTTACATGGACTGAATTCTTTTTAAGAAGTTCTGGGAATGATTGATGTAACATATTTTGAAGGAAACAACTATAGAGATTTAGATCAGATTTTTCATCATTAAATAATCTTAAGGCAACAGGTTAATATAATCGTTTTGTAGATAGGATAGGTACTAAAGGATAAGTAAAAGTAATAGTTTTTTGAAATATGTGATCTGATGTTGTCGTTGCATTTATTCCTCAACTGTTATGGCTTGGATTGGACCTTCGATCCCACTCGGCTGCTTCTTCCAAATTGTAGAATCTTGAACTCTCAAGTTCCTCCCTTAACCCATAATCCCCCACCAACCTAACATACCTTAGATCTTGTTTGCCGCCATTGTGAATAGTTATAGATTGCAAGCTCTCGAAATTTTTATATTGAATAATCAAAACTCTCAGCTTTCACCAAGTTTAATTTAATTTATTTCTCTTTCCTCCCTTTTACCCTTGTAAAACTTATTAGGCCCTTTTTCTTGTACTCACTGAGTACCATCGTTGCTTGCCTTCACTGAAGTAAAGGAGTACCCTTTGATGCCATGGTTGTTGTGGCAGAACAGAGTTCTCTGTTCACCCTCCCAACGAGGAGTCTAGAATGTTGGACAGGTTTGGAAAGTTTATCTGTGTATCAGCGACCTTTGCTTTAAGGTCATTGAATTATTTGGCACATTTTAACAGACTTTATTTTTTATTTTATTTTATTTAACATTTGTTAACTGGGAAAGTCTAACTTGGAACAAAGCCAATTTTCAGCGGAGGCCCAGGGAGAAACTCTCCAGATGCATGTCTTTCTAACGTGGGAGGAAACTGGAGCACCCGGATGAAACCCACACGAATGCAGGGAGGACATTCAGACTCCGCACAGAAAGCACCCCAGCCGAGAATCGAACCAGAGAATCTCTTGCTGTGAGGCGACAATGTTACTGCTGTACCACTGCTTCATCCAATGTAACTGACTTCAAAGAGATTTGATCAATCTCTTTCGGGGTCCATATCCTCTGAGAAAGGAGTACCATTTCCAATCTGTTTCTAATTCGTCCATGAGGTTAATCTCATGTTCCTTGTTTGAGCTCCAGCTTCCATTCTTTTATTATTTCTCACTGCTGTTACTCTTATGGGCAGCAAAGAAGATCCGAGGTATGTTAGGTTGGTGGGGAATTATGGGTAAAGGAGAAGCTTGAGAGTTCAAGATTCTGCAGTCTGGATGAAGAAGCCCAATTGGATCTGAGGGTCGGAGCCGAAACGCAACAGTTGAGGAAGAATGAAAATGTACAACACCGATGGAATGTTATGGTGAGTACATAACTTTATATTATAACTCAGAATGGGTAGGATGAAAAACGGGGATCTGTCGTTGTCAGCATCATCACTATCAACCTCCTTTTTTCAGATTTATGTGTGTGTGTGTGTGTGTGTGTGTGTGTGTATGTGTGTGTGTGTGTGTGTGTGTAGTAGTTATGATGTCCTGTCAAGTGTCACCACCTTTTTTGATTCAGTCATGCTCCTTTTTGGCAGCATTAGTCAAAGACTCCATTCATATGTTCTTCGTGCTTCTCTGTTGCAGTCATCACACTTCGGTTATCCTGCTAGGGGTAGCCCTCAGTCGGCCCGAATACCAGAGGCTTAGTATTTCTGCATCGGTTGCTGTCACTCTAGGACTGATGTCAGGTCATCAGTGGTATAAAGTCAGGCAGTCAACGCCATTACATCAGTCTTTCTTGCCGAGGAGCTTGAAGCAAAAGCAGTTAGCACGAGTGCCGGTCGGCTGCTACCTGAGTTTCGTTTCCAAATTGAAGTTGAAGTCTTCTAAAGCTAAGTACCCTGTTGAGGATCCTTTTTTCTTGCTCTAACTGATGTCAGAAAAAGTTAACAATTGTTTTGCCTGTGGAAAGCAAATACCACACCGAGACATCCATTCTTACTGCATCACCTGTTTAGGCCCAGACCACGATGTACCTCGCTGCAGCTTTTGTGCTTTGTTCAATGCCAGAACTATACACTGTCGGGCCGTTATTGTAGCTAAATATTTTTGTGCTCGGCCCCCATATTCTGATATGGCTTCGGTAAGCCATCCGACTACCGATCTTCCGAAAAAACGTTAGGATAAAGACAGAGACAGACCGCATAGGTCCAAAACTGCCGACGACACTTCTGTTAAGCTAGTCGTCAGTTCTCTGGTATTCAGTGAGGTGCTTTCGCAGCCCCTGATACCCGCTTCTGTGGATTTGCAGGCCACTACCGAGACCAGTTCAGAGTCCGGTATGCTGCGAGACCCTTGTTTGACTAAGGATCCTGCAGATGTCTCTACCTTGGATGGGTTAGGAGCCGCTGAGCAGGCACCGGCTTCCGAGGAAGTTCTTCACACTACTGATACCTGACACAAACCGATGACTTCTTTCGCATTTTCAGTTCTTTCTAAAACTACAGAGTTTCTAAGGCCTACGGTACGAAATACTCCTAAAAACCTGACGAACCAAGCGCATGCATCTGCTTCCATGCCTCAATCTCAAATGCTTAAAATGGTGGAAAACCTTATCATGCTTGTTAGGGGAAGCCAGCCTAGCCCTTCCAAAAGAAAAAGAGACTTGTCCCCAGCAGTTTTATCTGACCAGGAGTCCGATGATTTTGAGGTTTCTGAATATGAAGACATGCAACCCCTATCTGCTTATGAGGATTCAGATGCAGAGGAATCCATTCCTCTGCCTCTCCTCCAGAGGATTTTTCATTTGGTGAAACCCTACATACTTTAAGGGAGCATTTCCAATGGGAATGTCTGGACTATCCTCAGTCCAAAAAGAGACTCAGGGAATTCTTAGATTTACCACAGCACAGACCTTTAGCCATCAGTCTTGGATGTCGTGGATGATGTCTTTATGGAATCCAGTTTGACTCCTGACACCCTTCCTCCTGCTGTCAGGAAACCTGACAGGTATTACAGAGTCCCTGACTCTCACAAATTCCTTTTCAAAAATCCTACTGCTGACCCAGAGGTCATCTGCCAAGGACCTAAAGAAATTAAAGCAGCCACAGCTAAGAATCCCACCTCCTCGGACAGGGATTCCCGAGCTTTAGACAGATGGGGTAAAAAAGTGTACAGCTCTGCAACTCTTGCGATTAGAGCACTAAATTGTCATTTCCACATGCTGAAATACCAGCAACATACCATGGAACTCCTCAAACAAAAAATATCTACCTTTCCTGCTTGTGCAGAAAATAAAGAATTACAAGTTCTTATGCATTCTGCAAGCCAAGTTACTAAACACACCTTGCAATGTGGCTTTGATGCCCTAGAAGCATCTTGCAGGGCAGCAGTCACTGGTTCTGTACTTAAAAGGCATGCTTGGCTTAAGGAACAGACCTTGCCAGACCATGTCAAATCAAAACTATTGGATGCACCATTGAACAAAAACAATTTGTTTGCCACCAAGGCAGAAGAGGTCTTAAAAAAAGATGGAAGATAAAGCTAAATCTGTGCAGACAGTTAAAGACTTCTTACAGGTCCAGCCTCCGAGGTTCCGTAGGCATTGCCCCTCCAAGCACTGGTCCTTTCTGGCTCCCTCCAGGCCAGCTCAGCCAAGACTTATTGCAAGCAGACCCCTCCAGACAGCAGCCCCAGGGAATGCAGACATCTAAGCAATGGATTTCTTCCACTTCAAAAACAGGGAGTGCTAAGCCACCTCCTTATGGAAAGAACTCACAATGACTTTACACCTCCACCCCTTACCTCTGCCCAACTACTTGTGCCCCTAGGAGGAAAACTCTCATCCCATGCAAACAACTGGGCTTCTATTACCAGCGACCGATAGGTCCTCAACATAGTGTCCCATGGATACAAATTTTATTTCCACACACTTCCAGCCCCAAAAGGGTTCCCAAGTCATCCTCCAAACCAGTGGGCAGAGGCCAAAAAACAAGTCCATGAGGGCAATACAGCCTGTTCTTGCAGATCAGATTGGCCAAGGTTTCTATTCCAGGCACCCAGAAAAGAGGGCGCCTGGTGCTCAATCATAAACAACCTTCCTGGTGATACCAAAATTCAAAATGCCCACCCTCAAAGCTTCTTCCTGTGCTTTCCAGGGATGCTTGGTTAGCCTCCCTAGACCTAAAAGAGGCCTACCTACACATCCCAATCAGGGAATCTTGCAGGAAATATCTGCATTTCAGGGCAGGATCTATGCACTTTCAGTTCTCTGCGCTTCCCTTTGGCTTATCCACTGCTCCCAGAGTTTTCACAAAATGCCTGGCTCCAGCCATTGCTTTTTGCAGACCAAGAAAAATTCAAATTTACCCATACTTAGATGACTACCTGATTCAGGCTGACAGGAAAAACTGTTACAGCGCCTGACCTTTGTAAAGGACCTACTGACCTCCCTGGGGTATACTGTAAACGAAAAGAAATCAAAACTAGTCCCCACTCAAAAAATTGTATTCCTAGGAGCAAGCCTGGACACAACATCCCAGATGGCATTCCTTACTCCAGAAAAACAAACCTACCTGACAGGCTACTTCTCTCAACTAGCCACCAGGGACACACATAGACAATAATCTAGCCTTTGACCATCATGTGTTTACAGTAGTGAGGAAATTATTCTATGTTGCATAACTTATAAACAAAGGTATGGAATCTTGGTCCAAGGAAGTCATTCTTCCACTGTATTCGGCATTCATCAGACCTGTTAATGAGTACAATGCCCCCTTTGGTATGTACCTAAACAGGCATATCCAACTACTGGGATGTCCGCAGAGGGTTCTCACTGAAAGAATATAGAGCTCAAGTAAAATATCCTATGCAGACTGCCTCAAGGCCCTATCCCTGTATTCTGTCATCTACAGGCTTTTGAGGGGAGATATATGCCTGGCATACAGGGCATTGTTAGACTCAACTCTGATAGACCTCCTGCATATCCGCAAAACAAACAGCACCGGAATTGCCCTCTCTAAAGACTTAAACCTTATCTGTGATATAAATAGGACCTGCTGGAGAGACAGGTATGCATCCCAGAGACAACCCCGTCTCTGGAACAGGCTCCCCATCATGGGAAGCTGAGTTCCTCATTAACCCAATTCAAGTGTAACTTAGACAGTTGGATGGGGAACAGGAAATTCATAGGTTCATAGGTTCATAGGTTCATACTAGGCTATCTGCCCAAGGGCATTTATAAGCCTAGCCCATAGTTATGTGGCTTTCGCCACCCCTTTAGTTTGAATAAAAACTATGCCTATCATTTTGCTGTGCCTCTGTCAAGCAGTGACGCTGAAGTAATCCCTGGGGTATATCTGCAATCTCCCATCCATTGGTCAAGATTCCTCTTGAACAAGACCAGAGAGGTGCTCTGCCTCACATGTACCGGGATTTTGTTCCACAGCATAGGGAGTCTCTGGGTGATGAATCTGTCCCTCCAGCACGTTCTATTTATAACCGTGTCAAGGTTTAAGTCTCCCGCCCTTGTGGTTCTGAGGGATCTAGATTTTTTGAGGTGAAGCATATTCATCAAATCTGGGTTTGACATGGCCTTATATGTCAGGCACAGGTCACCTCTGAGCAAGCGGTATGAGACTGAATAGAGCTGGAGTTCTTTCAGTCGGGCAGCATAAGACATATTTTTGAGACCCTTTATCCTTTTGGTGAGGACCTTTTGGGGCCTTTCAAGCTGCAGCAGGTGTCTGGTCAGATACATTCCGAACGGGCATTGTACTCAATCATAGGTCTAATAAGTGATGAGTACAGGGGACGATGACCTCCCTTGATCTAGATGTGAATCCCTTCATGATCAGGTGGGTGATATAGAAGGTTTTCCTAACTACTTTAGCAACATGAGTGTCAAGCGAAGGCTACTGTCAACCTGGGTCCCCAGATCTCTGATGACTTTTTCTGTGCTCAGTGGATTGCCACCTATATGGTAGCTAGGGGTAGCCTTGTTTTTCCCAAAGGGTATGACTATGCATTTTTGGCGTTTAACTTCAGGCCATGGCTCTGGCACCAGTTATCCATTTCTGTGAGGCCCTTCTGGAGGATATCTGTGTCAGATGTGTTTTCGACTATGGCCCAGTTTGCAGTCATCTGCAAACTTTGTCAGCCATAACCCTCCTGTGTTTGCTTGTACTTCAGAAAAGTAGATGCCGAACAAGAGTGGACCCAGGACTGAGCCCTGTGGGACACCACTTGTGACAGGCTTTGAGTCTGACATGGCTCCAGCAACTCTGACCCTGTGGGTTCTGTCACTTAGCCAGTTTGCAACCCATCTTGTGATGTATGGGTTTACATTCAAGCTGATGAGTTTTTCGATGATACCTGAGTGGGGTATTGTGTCGAAGGCCTTTGCCAGGTCGAGGTAGGCTGTATGGACTGCCTTTCCCTCATCAATGGCCTTGGTGACTGTCTCGAAAAAGTCAACCAAGTTTAAGAGGCAGGATCTGCCTTTGACAAAGCCAAACTGAGTTGGATCCAAAGTCTGCAAGTTCCCTATGTCTTTATTTATGAGTTCCATTATGATCCTCTCCATGGCTTTGCAGATAAGGCTTGTCAAGCTAATGGGGCGGTAATTTCCAGGGTCTGTGGAGGCACCGCCCTTATGAAGTGGGACCACAGTCGCCGTGCGCCACTCCTTGGTACGTATCCTGAGGTGAGGCTAAGATTAAACAGCTGTCCTAACTGTGGGTTTAATTCCTCATTGAGTTCATGAAGCACACAGCCGGTGACACCATCCGGTCCCATGGATGCTGTGAATTTTGCCTTAGTGAGGGCAGTTCTCACCTGGGCGTTGGAGATGTTTGGGGGCTACAATCCTCTGGAATAGATATCTCTCCTTTTGGGGAGGGGAGAAGTTTGCACTGAACCTGTCAGCCAGTATGTTGGCAATGTGTGTAGGTTCAGTAATTTTCACATCATTTTGAACTAATTCTGAGCATATCTGGGAGTTTCCTCCTAGGTTTCTAACATAGCTAAAGAAGGCCTTATGATTCTCTTTAGAGTCCTTGGCGATTTTTCTCTCAAAATTTGCCTTGGATGATTTTATGAGAGCTCTTAGTTTTTTACTTATAATGATCAAAGGTGTCTTACCTTTCAAGGATTTTGCTCTATCTTGTAGTAGCTTCCTCCTTTTGTTGTAGAGCTTGTTTACGGCTGGGGTCCACCAGACTGGACGCTTGCCTTTGGTACAGAGAGTCTTAGTTTTGTTTGGGATTGCCTGATCCATGCAGTCCTGTAGGTGCTGGTAGAAGGCATTTGTAAGTGATTCAGCGGTTTGAGTAATGTTTACCACTGGCTCAGGGGCCTTAAAGGAGACCACACTAGTTTTTAGAAGTGTGAAATCGGCTTTTGAGAAGTTTTCACTGTGGTCTTTTTGTTTCAGGTGGGGCGGGATGAGGACCTCCAGCGAGATTAGTTTATGATCTGATCTCACCAGTGAGGGTATACTTCGGTGTTGAACATTTTGATCCCATGTTCGTGATGATGAGATCAAGTATGTTTTCTCCTCTTGTGGGGATGGTGACTAGTTGTTCCATGGCATTTGAGTTTATGAACTCCAGGAATCTTTGGGTTAGCATCGTGCGCCGTGAGTGGTCTTCCCAGTCTATATTAGGGTAGTTAAAGTCACCTAGTATGATGGTGTTTGGAGATACATTTATCCCTCCAATGTTTTCAGGAAGGCCATGTGAGGTTCCTGAGTTTGAGAGGGTGGCCTGTAACATGCTACAAATTGCAGAGCAGTCTTGCCTATGGTTAATTGCACCTGGATGGTCTCCGATGCATCATGCGTTGCCACCAACCTTGAGGTGTGGGTGTCCTTTATGAATATGGACACCCCCCCTCCTTTCTTGGTGTTGTCCGGATTTTGGGGCCGGAACGCATGATATGAGGTGAAACCTGTTAGTGCTGGGGTGCTCTCAGGAGCCTTGAACCAGGTTTCTGTCACAGCACAGACATCGATGTTCTCCATATTGAGAAGGGCCTCGAGTGCGTGCATCTTGAGATTGAGACTTCTGGCATTGAGCAGCATTACCCTTAGTTTTTTTCCTTTTTGGTGTTCTAGGGTGGTAGGTTTAGAATTTGAGCCTTGCCTAAAAAAGGCACTATGGGGGTGGCAAGAGCCTTTGCCAATATCCGGAAGCCCAGGGGTGACAGGTGCAAGTCGTCCCTTGCGAAGCAGCGTGGCTTGTCCAGCATGTCATCCCAGGCAGACAGACATTGGATCCCCTTTGAATGACACCAGAATTTAAGCCAATTATTAAAGCTGATCATCTTATCACTGTATTGTGGCATCATTCTAGGTGAAGGTAGGATACTGCTCAAGGTCAGGGTCATACCTGCCTGGGCTACATAATCAGAGAGCTCCTCGATGTCCCTTTTCATGTAGTCCAAGGAGGTACGTCTCAGGTCGTTGACACCAGCGTGGACAATGACTGAGTCGTACTTGTACCTGCTGTTGAGAGACCTGAGTGCTTGCGTTATGTGGCGTATTCTAGCGCCTGACAGGCAGCTTACTGTGACCTTCTCTTTACTCAGTCTGGTGAGCGGGACGTCAGTGTGTCTGACTATGGAATCACCAATGACAAGTGTGTCTGGCATTTTGTTTGGCCTTAAGGGCTGTGACTGTTTGACACTCTGACTGTGTGGTCTATGTGTTGCATGTGTTGGGTCGTGAGGTGGTAGTTGTTTGGGTGTCTGCTTTGGTGGCCTCTGCTGTTTTGGTAAATTTTGATCAGAGCCTCCGAGTATGTCTTTGTGTGAGTATGTGTATGATTTGAAGTTGTGATGGTACCATGTGTGACTGGGTATGTATTGTGTGTGGTTACCTTCTCCTCCTGTCTGGTCTTGCCAGTCCTATGTTGAGAGAGCTCAGCCTCCAGTTTGGCCATATAGTTGCATCTCTCGCATGTATTTGTGTTTTGTGGGAGAAGGAGAGGATTGTCTGTGTACATGAGGCAGTTGTAACATTGCCTCAATATTCCCAGGTTCACCAGTTGAGCTGGAGAGGACACTAGCAACTGATCCCTCGACATACTAGAAGTAGTAGATAAAGAGACTTTCAAAGGACTCCGGGGAAGTGGGTTTTAGGCTGGTGGGGTACTATCTATAATAAGAGTGCTTTATCAAGGTGCAAGTACTGTAGGAGTAAGTGCTAGGCTTTACAGATAGAGAATAGTCTACTTGGGAATCAAGTAGAGATGAACTTTTCAGTTATAGGATATGCTAGTTAGATCAGCAGTACAGCTCGAGGAAGGTAGTTTTAAGGGAAAATTGGAAGAGTGGAATTTAGATGGCCCAAATAGTTTAACCTTGTTTAACCGCCACTGCTCTTGTGTGCAACAGTGGTAACTCAGCTAAATCGCTTTACGCGTTTAGCGTGTTTTATAACAGGGGCTGAAGGGAGCTAGGAATTGGCCCAAAACGACCAATGGACTACTAGTTTCTGGCGGAAACTTCACCAAATCAGACAAAAAGGCAGCTCAGTGCTTCCCACTCCCACTGGTAAGCAAAGAAACTTCCCTCCTTCCTAATAAGGCAATGGATCAGTAACAGGAACTAAAAACAAAGCCCAGGGATCAGCAACTCTGAAACTGGACTACTCTAGTTCAGTAAGGCAGGAAAACAAGAGATTTTTTTTGTTTTATTACAGAGACAAGGACAAAAACAGACAGTAAATGCTATAAATGCTGTAAATTGGCTAGCGCACTTTAGTGTGTAGCCTACAGAAGCAATTTGCAACAATTAGTAACTTAAAGTGCAATAAACAGTGTAAAATGCAGAAATCACTTAAAGTAGCAGTAAAACAGGAGAAATGCAGTCGCTAGCTTAATAACAGTGGGAAAGCCACAAAAATACTTATATCTGGTAGAAAGTCACTCTTTTAGCTCTCTGCTGCTTGGATCACTCTGCAGGCCACCACGAGGATCTGTGCTGAGTTGGTACAAGCTGGAAAAACGCGTGTTAAGCGTGTTTTATAGCAGGGGCTCAAACGAGCTAGGAATTGGCCCAACACGACCAATGGACTACTAGTTTCCGGCTGAAGCTTCACCAAATCGGACAGAAAGGCTGCTCAGTGCTTCCCACTCCTACTGGTAAGCAAAGAAACTTCCCTCCTCCCTAATAAGGCAATGGATCAGTAACAGGAACTAAAAACAAAGCCCAGGGATCAGCAACTCTGAAACTGGACTACTCTAGTTCAGTAAGGCGGAAAACAAGAGATTTTTTGTTTTATTACAGAGACAAGGAAAAAAACAGACAGTAAATGCTATAAATGCTGTAAATCGGCTAGCGCACTTTAGTGTGTAGCCTACAGAAACAATTTGCAACAATTAGTAACTTAAAGTGCAATAAACAGTGTAAAATGCAGAAATCACTTAAAGTAGCAGTAAAACAGGCGAAATGCAGTTGCTAGCTTAATAACAGTGGGAAAGCCACAAAATACTTATATCTGGTAGAAAGTCACTCTTTTAGCTCTCTGCTGCTTGGATCACTCTGCAGGCCACCACGAGGATCTGTGCTGAGTTGGTACAAGCTGGAAAACGCGTGTTTAGCGTGTTTTATAGCAGGCGGCTGAAAGGAGCTAGGAACTGGCCCAAAACGACCAATGGACTACTAGTTTCTGGCTGAAACTTCACCAAATCGGACAAAAAGGCCGCTCAGTGCTTCCCACTCCCACTGGTAAGCAAAGAAACTTCCCTCCTTCCTAATAAGGCAATGGATCAGTAACAGGAACTAAAAACAAAGCCCAGGGATCAGCAACTCTGAAACTGGACTACTCTAGTTCAGTAAGGCAGGAAAACAAGAGAATTTTTTTTTTTTTTTTTTTTTACAGCGACAAGGAAAAAAACAGACAGTAAATGCTATAAAAACAATTCACATGCAGTGCAAGCTGGCACACTTGAGTATGTAGCAATATTAGTCCACACACAGTATGAAAAAAATGTAATTAAATTAAAAAGGACTAAAAGCAAGTGCAGAAAGGGTTTATTAGAGAGAATGCGGTAAAGAGAAGGGACTGGGGGAGTGTCCTAGATCAAATCTACAGTGGGGCGGGCACTGCAAAAGCCACCAAATTTAAACTACGTCCAAGAACAGGGAGGGGGGGTGGGGAAGACAGTTTCAACAGAGCTAGATCTGAGAAGTCAGTCCCGAAGTTATAACAACCACAATAAAATGAAGGAAATATACTTAAATCAGCTTATGTCCAGTTGATGTATGCAGACAAATCTCAGTAGCAGCAACTCTACTTAAAATGATTACCAGAGATGTAACCAACACAGGTTTTAAAGTTATCAGAAAACCCCCCAAGCTAATTAACACTTAAAGGAATTTCAGAGCAGTTTAACAACTAGTGCAGAGCTTCAGACACACACACAAGACAGTTTCAACAGAGCTAGATCTGAGAAGTCAGTCCCGAAGTTATAACAACCACAATAAAATGAAGGAAATATACTTAAATCAGCTTATGTCCAGTTGATGTATGCAGACAAATCTCAGTAGCAGCAACTCTACTTAAAATGATTACCAGAGATGTAACCAACACAGGTTTTAAAGTTATCAGAAAACCCCCCAAGCTAATTAACACTTAAAGGAATTTCAGAGCAGTTTAACAACTAGTGCAGAGCTTCAGACACACACACAAGACAGTTTCAACAGAGCTAGATCTGAGAAGTCAGTCCCCAAGTTATAACAACCACAATAAAATGAAGGAAATATACTTAAATCAGCTTATGTCCAGTTGATGTATGCAGACAAATCTCAGTAGCAGCAACTCTACTTAAAATGATTACCAGAGATGTAACCAACACAGGTTTTAAAGTTATCAGAAAACCCCCAAGCTAATTAACACTTAAAGGAATTTCAGAGCAGTTTAACAACTAGTGCAGAGCTTCAGACACACACACAAGACAGTTTCAACAGAGCTAGATCTGAGAAGTCAGTCCCCAAGTTATAACAACCACAATAAAATGAAGGAAATATACTTAAATCAGCTTATGTCCAGTTGATGTATGCAGACAAATCTCAGTAGCAGCAACTCTACTTAAAATGATTACCAGAGATGTAACCAACACAGGTTTTAAAGTTATCAGAAACCCCCCCAAGCTAATTAACACTTAAAGGAATTTCAGAGCAGTTTAACAACTAGTGCAGAGCTTCAGACACACACACAAGACAGTTTCAACAGAGCTAGATCTGAGAAGTCAGTCCCCAAGTTATAACAACCACAATAAAATGAAGGAAATATACTTAAATCAGCTTATGTCCAGTTGATGTATGCAGACAAATCTCAGTAGCAGCAACTCTACTTAAAATGATTACCAGAGATGTAACCAACACAGGTTTTAAAGTTATCAGAAAACCCCCAAGCTAATTAACACTTAAAGGAATTTCAGAGCAGTTTAACAACTAGTGCAGAGCTTCAGACACACACACAAGACAGTTTCAACAGAGCTAGATCTGAGAAGTCAGTCCCCAAGTTATAACAACCACAATAAAATGAAGGAAATATACTTAAATCAGCTTATGTCCAGTTGATGTATGCAGACAAATCTCAGTAGCAGCAACTCTACTTAAAATGATTACCAGAGATGTAACCAACACAGGTTTTAAAGTTATCAGAAAACCCTCCAAGCTAATTAACACTTAAAGGAATTTCAGAGCAGTTTAACAACTAGTGCAGAGCTTCAGACACACACACAAGACAGTTTCAACAGAGCTAGATCTGAGAAGTCAGTCCCCAAGTTATAACAACCACAATAAAATGAAGGAAATATACTTAAATCAGCTTATGTCCAGTTGATGTATGCAGACAAATCTCAGTAGCAGCAACTCTACTTAAAATGATTACCAGAGATGTAACCAACACAGGTTTTAAAGTTATCAGAAAATTCACCAAGCTAATTAACACTTAAAGGAATTTCAGAGCAGTTTAACAACTAGTGCAGAGCTTCAGACACACACACAAGACAGTTTCAACAGAGCTAGATCTGAGAAGTCAGTCCCCAAGTTATAACAACCACAATAAAATGAAGGAAATATACTTAAATCAGCTTATGTCCAGTTGATGTATGCAGACAAATCTCAGTAGCAGCAACTCTACTTAAAATGATTACCAGAGATGTAACCAACACAGGTTTTAAAGTTATCAGAAAACCCCCAAGCTAATTAACACTTAAAGGAATTTCAGAGCAGTTTAACAACTAGTGCAGAGCTTCAGACACACACACAAGACAGTTTCAACAGAGCTAGATCTGAGAAGTCAGTCCCCAAGTTATAACAACCACAATAAAATGAAGGAAATATACTTAAATCAGCTTATGTCCAGTTGATGTATGCAGACAAATCTCAGTAGCAGCAACTCTACTTAAAATGATTACCAGAGATGTAACCAACACAGGTTTTAAAGTTATCAGAAACCCCCCCAAGCTAATTAACACTTAAAGGAATTTCAGAGCAGTTTAACAACTAGTGCAGAGCTTCAGACACACACACAAGACAGTTTCAACAGAGCTAGATCTGAGAAGTCAGTCCCCAAGTTATAACAACCACAATAAAATGAAGGAAATATACTTAAATCAGCTTATGTCCAGTTGATGTATGCAGACAAATCTCAGTAGCAGCAACTCTACTTAAAATGATTACCAGAGATGTAACCAACACAGGTTTTAAAGTTATCAGAAAACCCCCAAGCTAATTAACACTTAAAGGAATTTCAGAGCAGTTTAACAACTAGTGCAGAGCTTCAGACACACACACAAGACAGTTTCAACAGAGCTAGATCTGAGAAGTCAGTCCCCAAGTTATAACAACCACAATAAAATGAAGGAAATATACTTAAATCAGCTTATGTCCAGTTGATGTATGCAGACAAATCTCAGTAGCAGCAACTCTACTTAAAATGATTACCAGAGATGTAACCAACACAGGTTTTAAAGTTATCAGAAAACCCCCAAGCTAATTAACACTTAAAGGAATTTCAGAGCAGTTTAACAACTAGTGCAGAGCTTCAGACACACACACAAGACAGTTTCAACAGAGCTAGATCTGAGAAATCAGTCCCCAAGTTATAACAACCACAATAAAATGAAGGAAATATACTTAAATCAGCTTATGTCCAGTTGATGTATGCAGACAAATCTCAGTAGCAGCAACTCTACTTAAAATGATTACCAGAGATGTAACCAACACAGGTTTTAAAGTTATCAGAAAACCCCCAAGCTAATTAACACTTAAAGGAATTTCAGAGCAGTTTAACAACTAGTGCAGAGCTTCAGACACACACACAAGACAGTTTCAACAGAGCTAGATCTGAGAAATCAGTCCCCAAGTTATAACAACCACAATAAAATGAAGGAAATATACTTAAATCAGCTTATGTCCAGTTGATGTATGCAGACAAATCTCAGTAGCAGCAACTCTACTTAAAATGATTACCAGAGATGTAACCAACACAGGTTTTAAAGTTATCAGAAAACCCCCAAGCTAATTAACACTTAAAGGAATTTCAGAGCAGTTTAACAACTAGTGCAGAGCTTCAGACACACACACAAGACAGTTTCAACAGAGCTAGATCTGAGAAATCAGTCCCCAAGTTATAACAACCACAATAAAATGAAGGAAATATACTTAAATCAGCTTATGTCCAGTTGATGTATGCAGACAAATCTCAGTAGCAGCAACTCTACTTAAAATGATTACCAGAGATGTAACCAACACAGGTTTTAAAGTTATCAGAAAACCCCCAAGCTAATTAACACTTAAAGGAATTTCAGAGCAGTTTAACAACTAGTGCAGAGCTTCAGACACACACACAAGACAGTTTCAACAGAGCTAGATCTGAGAAATCAGTCCCCAAGTTATAACAACCACAATAAAATGAAGGAAATATACTTAAATCAGCTTATGTCCAGTTGATGTATGCAGACAAATCTCAGTAGCAGCAACTCTACTTAAAATGATTACCAGAGATGTAACCAACACAGGTTTTAAAGTTATCAGAAAACCCCCAAGCTAATTAACACTTAAAGGAATTTCAGAGCAGTTTAACAACTAGTGCAGAGCTTCAGACACACACACAAGACAGTTTCAACAGAGCTAGATCTGAGAAGTCAGTCCCCAAGTTATAACAACCACAATAAAATGAAGGAAATATACTTAAATCAGCTTATGTCCAGTTGATGTATGCAGACAAATCTCAGTAGCAGCAACTCTACTTAAAATGATTACCAGAGATGTAACCAACACAGGTTTTAAAGTTATCAGAAAACCCCCAAGCTAATTAACACTTAAAGGAATTTCAGAGCAGTTTAACAACTAGTGCAGAGCTTCAGACACACACACAAGACAGTTTCAACAGAGCTAGATCTGAGAAGTCAGTCCCCAAGTTATAACAACCACAATAAAATGAAGGAAATATACTTAAATCAGCTTATGTCCAGTTGATGTATGCAGACAAATCTCAGTAGCAGCAACTCTACTTAAAATGATTACCAGAGATGTAACCAACACAGGTTTTAAAGTTATCAGAAACCCCCCCAAGCTAATTAACACTTAAAGGAATTTCAGAGCAGTTTAACAACTAGTGCAGAGCTTCAGACACACACACAAGACAGTTTCAACAGAGCTAGATCTGAGAAGTCAGTCCCCAAGTTATAACAACCACAATAAAATGAAGGAAATATACTTAAATCAGCTTATGTCCAGTTGATGTATGCAGACAAATCTCAGTAGCAGCAACTCTACTTAAAATGATTACCAGAGATGTAACCAACACAGGTTTTAAAGTTATCAGAAAACCCCCAAGCTAATTAACACTTAAAGGAATTTCAGAGCAGTTTAACAACTAGTGCAGAGCTTCAGACACACACACAAGACAGTTTCAACAGAGCTAGATCTGAGAAGTCAGTCCCCAAGTTATAACAACCACAATAAAATGAAGGAAATATACTTAAATCAGCTTATGTCCAGTTGATGTATGCAGACAAATCTCAGTAGCAGCAACTCTACTTAAAATGATTACCAGAGATGTAACCAACACAGGTTTTAAAGTTATCAGAAACCCCCCCAAGCTAATTAACACTTAAAGGAATTTCAGAGCAGTTTAACAACTAGTGCAGAGCTTCAGACACACACACAAGACAGTTTCAACAGAGCTAGATCTGAGAAATCAGTCCCCAAGTTATAACAACCACAATAAAATGAAGGAAATATACTTAAATCAGCTTATGTCCAGTTGATGTATGCAGACAAATCTCAGTAGCAGCAACTCTACTTAAAATGATTACCAGAGATGTAACCAACACAGGTTTTAAAGTTATCAGAAACCCCCCCCCCAAGCTAATTAACACTTAAAGGAATTTCAGAGCAGTTTAACAACTAGTGCAGAGCTTCAGACACACACACAAGACCGTTTCAACAGAGCTAGATCTGAGAAATCAGTCCCCAAGTTATAACAACCACAATAAAATGAAGGAAATATACTTAAATCAGCTCATGTCCAGTTGATGTATGCAGACAAATCTCAGTAGCAGCAACTCTACTTAAAATGATTACCAGAGATGTAACCAACACAGGTTTTAAAGTTATCAGAAAACCCCCAAGCTAATTAACACTTAAAGGAATTTCAGAGCAGTTTAACAACTAGTGCAGAGCTTCAGACACACACACAAGACAGTTTCAACAGAGCTAGATCTGAGAAATCAGTCCCCAAGTTATAACAACCACAATAAAATGAAGGAAATATACTTAAATCAGCTTATGTCCAGTTGATGTATGCAGACAAATCTCAGTAGCAGCAACTCTACTTAAAATGATTACCAGAGATGTAACCAACACAGGTTTTAAAGTTATCAGAAAACCCCCAAGCTAATTAACACTTAAAGGAATTTCAGAGCAGTTTAACAACTAGTGCAGAGCTTCAGACACACACACAAGACAGTTTCAACAGAGCTAGATCTGAGAAATCAGTCCCCAAGTTATAACAACCACAATAAAATGAAGGAAATATACTTAAATCAGCTTATGTCCAGTTGATGTATGCAGACAAATCTCAGTAGCAGCAACTCTACTTAAAATGATTACCAGAGATGTAACCAACACAGGTTTTAAAGTTATCAGAAAACCCCCCAAGCTAATTAACACTTAAAGGAATTTCAGAGCAGTTTAACAACTAGTGCAGAGCTTCAGACACACACACAAGACAGTTTCAACAGAGCTAGATCTGAGAAATCAGTCCAAGTTATAACAACCACAATAAAATGAAGGAAATATACTTAAATCAGCTTATGTCCAGTTGATGTATGCAGACAAATCTCAGTAGCAGCAACTCTACTTAAAATGATTACCAGAGATGTAACCAACACAGGTTTTAAAGTTATCAGAAAAATCCCCAAGCTAATTAACACTTAAAGGAATTTCAGAGCAGTTTAACAACTAGTGCAGAGCTTCAGACACACACACAAGACAGTTTCAACAGAGCTAGATCTGAGAAATCAGTCCTCAAGTTATACCAACCACAATAAAATGAAGGAAATATACTTAAATCAGCTTATGTCCAGTTGATGTATGCAGACAAATCTCAGTAGCAGCAACTCTACTTAAAATGATTACCAGAGATGTAACCAACACAGGTTTTAAAGTTATCAGAAAACCCCCCAAGCTAATTAACACTTAAAGGAATTTCAGAGCAGTTTAACAACTAGTGCAGAGCTTCAGACACACACACAAGACAGTTTCAACAGAGCTAGATCTGAGAAATCAGTCCCCAAGTTATAACAACCACAATAAAATGAAGGAAATATACTTAAATCAGCTTATGTCCAGTTGATGTATGCAGACAAATCTCAGTAGCAGCAACTCTACTTAAAATGATTCATCCCTGGTTTGGCACCTATCTCTCTATTGGACACATGCAACCTGTAATGGTTCATCTCCTAAGCCCCTGCTTGTAAATGTTTCATCCATGAAGTCCTTGCTTATACTTATCAAGGGTATCAGAACGTGCCAGGGATTTGGGGTGTATGGCTAGGCTTAAAAGGTCCCCTTGGTCATTAGCCTAGTAACCACCTATAAACCAGAACCCAGTTATCCACAAGGAAAATCCTGCAAGCTCTAGGGTTCATGGACTCCTGCATTCTACTCATTCCATATGCCAGACTGCATATGAGGAAACTACAGTGGTACCTAAAAAGCCTTTGGTGTCAACAATCTCAAGACCTGGAAACTATCATACCTATGATACCCTGTCTAAGGAAAGATTTTCTTTGGTGGGCAGCACATACAACCACAAGGCTCTTCCCTTCTCACTACCCCATGTCGCTTAGACCCTCACCACAGATGCATCAGATTATGCCTGGGGTGCACACCTGGAAAACAGGTGCATTCAGGGCCATTGGAGCCCAAATCAAATACATCCACACATCAACCAAAAAGAGATGCTAGCTGTTCAACATGCTCTGACAGTTTCCAGACCCTACTCTCCCCAGGGCCTCTAGTGATCAAAACAGACACCACAGTGATGTGGTATATCAACAAGCAGGGAGGAAGTCACTCTTATCCTCTCTGCAGGCTCGCCATGACCCTTTGGCACACAGCTTCAGCCATGCAAATTCACCTGCCAGCACAATTCTTGCCAGGCTCCCTAAACTCTCTGGCAGACAACTTGAGCAGAAACATGCTAGACCCACATGAGTGGCAGCTAGACCACAGAACCTTCAACCTTGTAACCCAGAAATTGGGCACCCCGAAGGTGGACCTCTTTGCCTCCCACAACAATCACCAGCTCAGCAAATTCTGTACCAGGGAACCTCACAGCAAGGCCTGGAAAGTGGATGCTCTATCCTTCCAGTGGGTAAACCTCTTGATCTATGCATTTCCCCCCTCTACCACTAATTTCAAGGGTACTGCTCAAAATAAGGAAGGATAAACCAAGGGAAATCTTGATTGCCCCAGACTGGCCACACCAGCACTGGTACCCACTGCTGTGCAGCCTGTCACCCCTGCCACCATAGCACCTACCTCAGATCCCAACACTCCTGACCCAGAAGAATGGAGAATTCATGCATCCACAATTGCAGACCCTGAACCTGGCAGCCTGGCTTATTCCCTGACCTCTCCTCCAGCTGCCTGGCTAAGTAAACAAGTCCTGGATGTTATGCGTGAGGCCAGACACCACAGCACTAGAAAATCCAGTGCTGATAAGTGGAAAAGGTTTTGCACCTGGTTCCAGGCTAAAGGAGCTGAAACAGCACAGCCCTCACTACCTGTCATCCTGGATTACTTAGCAGACCTACTACACTGGAGCCTCAGGAGCCTATCCTTCTCTTCTATTAAAATTCATGCCTCTGCCATCTCTGGTCATTACAGCACAGAGCCACCTCTCTTCTCACACCCTCTCATGAAACAGTTCCAAAGAGAGGCTAACAATTTAAAGCCACCCAGTAGAGCTCCTACTCCAGCTTGGGACCTTAACTTTGTGTTAGAAAACTCACCCTACCCCCTTTGAGCCTGCAACTACAGCAGAGTTATAATTCCTCTCTTGGAAAACAGCCTTGCTTCTGGCCATCACTTCAGCTAGAATAGTTTCAGAGCTACAAGCACTCATGGCTGTAGACCCTTTCATCATTTTCCATGCTGACAGGGTCTCCCTCAGGACTAACCCAATTTTCATGCCTAAAGTGGTGTCCAGTGTCGCTCTCAACCAATCAGTTCATTTGCCCACCTTTTTCCCTAACCCAGAAAACAAGGGGAAAGAATTCTACATTCTCCGGATGTACACAGACAGCTCAGATTCTACCTGGATAGGACTAAATAGTCAGCTTTGCAGCAGGGGCAGAGGGCAAGGCCATATCCAAACAAACCATCTCCAAATGGATAGCACACTGCATCCATTTCTGCTACAGACACCACGGGAAACCACCCCCTAAGGGGGTCAGGATGCATTCCACCAGGGCAACCTTCACCTCTGCAGCTTTTCTCAGAGGGGTCCCCACCAGGGACATCCTGGAGGCTGCAACATGGACTTCTGTTCCTACCTTTACCAAGCATTACCACCTGCCTATCTTCTCCAAATTCAAGGCAGACTTTGCAACCACAGTCTTGCAGGGCATCCTAGCCAGCCCTCAGTCTTCTTGACTGCCTCCACCCTTTCCTTCAGCTTTGGGAATCACCCAAGTGTGATGACTGCAACAGTGAAACACGAAGAACATAGTACAGTTGTGTACACTTACCATAAATGTAGATATTCGAGTGTATTCACTGTTGCAGTCCTGGTTTCCCACCCTCCATCCCCCCTTGTCTCTCTCTTCCACACACCTTACAGGGAATTCTTGGTATTTATTTTCTTTCTTCCACCATATCCTATCTCCCTATTTGGGGGCTCCTGACAGTTGGGGCCAGAAAAAATGATGTAATGGCTTCGGCTGCCTGATTTTATACCACTGACGACCTGACGTCAGTCCTGGAGCCACAGCAACCGACACAGAAATACTAAGCCTCTGGTATTCGGGCCGACTGAGGGCTACCCTTGGCAGGGTCATCAAAGTCTGATGACTGCAACAGTGAATACACTCAAACATCTGCATTTATGGTAAGTGTATACAACTGTACTTTTTGGGTGCAGTCTGTTGGCATACCTCAAGTTCAACTGGCAGGCCTGGTTTTAAACCCAGTACTTTCCATCCTTGAGACAGGAACACCCAACATGCTTTTGGGAGGAAACAACAGACAAATGGTTGCTGGAAGTCTGAATTGAACTCTGGACCTTATGTCTGGGAGGTTGAGGTAGGGACCTTAACTGTTATGCCCCTATGCGATTTGGAAAGGAAGATGGATACTTGTAGAAATGTGATGAAGATGTTTATGTGGGCTGTTAAAAAGAATGATCAAGCTTTGTCATATGACTTCATTTTTTGTGATTATATAAATAATGATGGATAAGCTACATAATCAGTGAAAACTTGTGAAGAGTTGTTCCTTGTTTTATATAATGATACATCCATTATGGTGTAAACTTAAAATGGATGGGCCTTGACCAAAAAATGGAAAAGGATCAAGTTTGGCAGTGATGCATAAAAGTTTTATTTGTGAGGATCAAGTTAAGAAATTGCATCCAGTTCCCACACACCTAATTGTTCTGTGTCATGAATTGTTTGGGTTCATGCGTGATTAGGCTTGGTTTACTATCAAAATTTCAAAAAACATTTTTGTAAGTAATTACTTACTCGAAAAACATTGTCAAAATTAACAATAGTGACCAATCAAAATAATGAAACAAGAAAATGTTAACAATTCAAAATTGAATTATTGACATTTTTCAAACTTACCTTAACATCCGGTGATCAACACACATTTTGTAGTGGGGCAAGCCCTCCTGCTCCCCCCACTACTTGCATATTACAACTCCGAGATCGCACTACAGTGAGAAAAAGGGAAAAGTTCCCAATCCCCACCATAGTGCGTTCTCAAATCAGTATGTCAATCTCACAACGTTGAATGCATACTAGCATTCACTGTTGCGGGTTCAACATTTTCGAATCTCTGTTATAAGACTTTCATAAACTGCCTTTCAGCAATCAGATTTTGCATAACGGCATTCGAAATTTTGATAGTAAACCATTATGCTTGAATGTTTAGGTTGTTACTGACTGGATGGTTAATAGAGGGATTTGTTTAAAAAAAACTCTGAATCTGTCACTGTGGAAGGTGGAATTTTGACTCCGAATAGCAGGATCTTTTAATCACAAGCTTTAAATATTTTAAAAGAAGATGTTGTTGTTGTTGTGACTTTCGGCTTTTCCCGGCTAGGGGCCACCACAGCGGAACTCCGATCCGCTAATAATTGGCAGTTGATTTTTACGTACAGAGTTGCCAGCCCTGACACACAACCTTCAACGAAGGTACACCCATTCACGCATGTCTCCACGCAGAAGACGCTCTGAGAGTCGAACTGGACAGCGTCTTACTGTGAGGCGACAACGCTACCGCAGCACCACCACCGATATTTTAAAAGAAGATAAAAGACTGAATACATGAGATATTGTGTACTGACTTGGAAGAGATTTAGGTTCATAGGTTGATACTAGGCTATCTGCCCTAGGGCATTTATAAGCCTAGCCAGAGTGTGTTTGGCTTTTGCCACCATTTTAGATTAGTAGACTGTGCCTTTGAATAGTAGGTCACAGAAGATAGCCCTTTTAAGGTTTGTTTACTGTGCCTCTGTCTAGCAAGGACACAGAAGAGATCCTAGGGGTAAACTTACGATCTCCCATCCATTCATCAAGATTTCTCTTGAAGAGGGTCAGTGAGGGGCTCTGCCTAACTTGGACTGGGATTGTGTTCCAAAGTGAGGGGAGCCTTTGGGATATGAATCTGTCCCTCCAGCATGTCCTATTTATTTCTGTGCTGAGGTTTAAGTCCCTGGAGCATGTAGCTCTAAGGGATTTGGATTTCCTGAGGTGGAGCATGTCCATTAATTCCGGGTTGGACATGGCTTTATACGTCAGGCACAGATCGCCTCTGAGTACGCGGTAAGCAACTGAGTAGAGCTGGAGTTTCTTTAGCCGAACTGCATAGGGCATCTGTTTGAGTCCCTTGTTCCTCTTGGTGAGGTGCTTTTGGGGTCTTTCCAGTTGCTGCAGGTGTCAGGTAAGGTACATCCCAAATGGGGCATTGTTTTCAATTATGGGCCTGATGAGTGATGAGTAGAGGGGCACAATGACCTCTCTTGATCTAGATGTGAAACCTTTCGTGATAAGGTGGGCTATATAGAAGGTCTTTCTAACGACTTTGGCAACGTGGTTGTCAAAGGAGCAATTGCTGTCTACTTGGATCCCCAAATCCCTAATTACTTCTTCCGTACTTAATGGATTACCACCTATGTGGTAATTTGTGGGCACTTTGTTTTTCCCAAAGGGGATGACTATGCATTTTTTGGCGTTTAGCTTTAGGCCATGGCTCTGGCACCAGTTATCTGTCTCTGTGAGACCCTTTTGGAGGATGCTTGTGTCAGCCGGAGAGTCGATTATGGCACCCAGTTTGTAGTCATCTGCGAACTTGGTCAGCCATAGTCCTCCTGTGTTAGCCTGTACCTCAGAGAAATATATACCGAACAAGAGAGGTCCCATGACTGAGCCTTGTGGGACGCCACTTGTAACTGGTTTAGAGTCTGACATGGCACCTGCAATTCTGACCATGTGGGTTCTATCCCTGAGCCAGTTTGCAACCCATCTTGTGACATAGGGGTTGTTATTTAAGCTGGTGAGCTTATTTATGATGCCCAAGTGGGGTATTGTGTCGAAGGCTTTTGCGAGGTCCAGGTAGGCTGTATGGACTACCTTCCCTTCGTCTGTGGCCTTGGTAATTGTTTCAAAGAAGTCGACCAGGTTCAAGAGGCAAGATCTGCCCTTAACAAAGCCGAATTAGGTAGGATCCAATGTCTGGAGGTTCCCAATGTCTTTGTTTATGAGTTCCATGATGATACGCTCCATAGCTTTGCAGACCAGGCTAGTCAGGCTTATAGGGCGATAGTTTCTGGGGTCCGTTGTGGCACCACCTTTGTGGAGCGGGACCACTGTTGCTGTACGCCATTCCTTGGGTACATATCCTGTAGTAAGGCTGAGATTGAACAGTGACTTTATGTGAGGGTTAAGTTCTTCTTGGAGCTCATGTAAGACGCAGCCCAGGACACCGTCCAGTCCCATTGATGCTGTGTTTTTTGCTTTGGAGAGGGCAGCTCTCACCTGTTCATCTGTGATGTCAGGGAGGCTACACTCTGTTGGGATAGACATTTGCTCTTTTGGGTGGGATGGGGGGGAGAAATTTGCACTGAACCTGTCTACCAGGCTGTTGGCAATGTCTGTGGGTTCAGTGTATTTTTTGTCATTTTGCACTAAGAGCATATCTGGGAGTTGCCAGCCAGGTTCCTGACATAACTTAAGAAGGCCTTGTGATTATCTTTAGTGTCTTGTGCAATTTTTCTTTCGAAGCTAGTCTTAGATGTTTTTATGAGGGATCGTAGTTTCTTGCTAGTACTGATCAGAGATGCCTTCCCTTTTTGGGATTTTGCTCTATCATGTAGTAGCTTCCTCCTTCTATTGTATACCTTATTTATGGCCGGGGTACACCAGACAGGTCTCCTGCCTTTGGAGGGAGTGAGTCTTAGTTTTATTTGGGATAGCACTATCCAAGCATTCCTGTAGGTGTCCATAGAATGCTTTTGTAAAGGATTCTGCAGTTTGAAAACAAAAATGAGCAATCCGACAAATAAAATGAGCACGTCCAGGAAGGCAGGAAGAAACTGCTGAACACAATACCACTAGAAAAATAGCGTATACTGTTTAATTAGCCGCTTTCGTACAAAAACTTCATCAGTTTGAGCCGTATTTTCCACTGGCCCAGGGGCTTTGAAGGAATCCACCTCGGTCTTGAGTAGTGTGAAGTTTGCTTTTGAGAAGTTCTTCACCGTGGTTTCCTTGGCTGGGGGTGGGGACGGGATATGGATGTCCAGTGAGATTAATTGATGGTCTGACCTTATCAATGAGGGGTATACCTCTGGTGTGGAACATAGAGTCCCCATATTGGTGATGACCAGGTCCAATATGTTTTCCCCTCTTGTGGGGGTGGTGACCAGTTGTTCCATAGCATTTGAATTTATAAATTCTAGGAACCGTTGAGCGAGGGTGTTGGGGCTTGAGTAGTTTTCCCAGTCAATGTTTGGGTAGTTGAAGTCACCCAGTATAATTGTGTTTGGAGAGACCTTCATATTCTCCAGTGTTCTCAGGAAAGCCGAGTGGGATTCCTGAGTTTGGGAGGGTGGTCTGTAGCAGGCTACAAACTGAAAGGCATATTTGCCCACTGTTAGTTGCACATAGATGGTCTCTGATGCTTCGTGCAATGCCACTAACCTGGAGGTATGGGTATCTTTGATGAAAATGGATGCTCCCCCTCCTTTTGTGGTTTGGTTCGAGTTTTGGGGCCGAAAAGCATGGTATGAGGTATAACCTGATAGTGCTGGGGTGCTCTCTGGAGCCTTGAACCAGGTTTCTGTTACTGCACAGATATCGATGTTTTCGAGCCTTGAGTGCGTGCATCTTGAGGTTTAGACTTCTGGCGTTGAGCAGCATTACCCTTAGTTTTTTTTTTTCATTTTGTTGTCTATGGAGGTGGGTTTGTCTTTTGAGCCTTGCTAAAAAAAGGCATTATGGGGGTGGTAAGAGCCTTAGCCAGTATTCGGAAGCCCAGGGATGACAGGTGCAAGCCGTCCCTAGTGAAGCAGCGTGGCTTGTTGAGCATGTCATCCCAGGCTGACAGACACTGGATCCCCTTTAAATGACACCAATACTTTAGCCAGTTGTTAAAATTGATCATTTTGTCTTTATACTGTGGCATCATTCTTGGTGAGGGTAAGATGCTACTCAAGGTCAGAGTCATACCGGCCTGGGCAACATGATCAAAGAGCTCCTCTATGTTTTTTTTCATGTAGTCCAGGGAGGTACGTCTCAGGTCATTCACACCAGCATGGACAATGACGGAGTCATACTTGTACTTGCTTTGGAGTGACCTGAGTACATGCGTTATGTGGTGGATCCTGGCACCCGACAGGCAGCTTACAGTGACCTTCTTGTTCAGTCTGGTGAGTGGGACGTCAGTGTGTCTGACAATAGACTCACCTATTACAAGTGTATTAGGTGTGTTGTTTAGCCTTAAAGACTGTGACTGTGTGGCACACTGACTTTGTGAACTATGTGATACTTGGATATTGTTGTGGGGTAGGGGTTGCTTGGATGTCTGCTTTGGAGGTCTCTGCTGCTTAGGCAGATTTTTATTTACAGCCTCCGAGTATGTTTTTGTGTGTTTGTGCTTGGTTTGCTGATGCGGTAGGTCTATGTGAGACTGGAATTGTAGTGTGTGTGGTTCCCTTCTCCTCCTGACTGACTGAGCCAGTACTGGGTTGAGAGAGCTCAGCCTCCAGTTTGGCTCTATAGTTGCATCTCTCTCATATATTTGAGCTTGTAGGGACGAGGAGTGGGTGGTCTGTGTACATAAGGCAATTGTAACATTGCTTCAAGATTCCCAGATTCACCAGTTGGACTGGTGAGTAAACCCGAAACTGACTTTTGGACATGCCAAAATAGTATAAGGAACTATTTTTTGACTGATCAGAAAGGACCAATAGGGAGCCTTGTACTTAAAAGGAGTATAAGAGGGTGTAGTGCTTTAGTTTATTAGTGTTTACTTATAAGATTACTTATAAGAGCAAGTGCAGAGCTTTAGGATGAAAATAGAGTGCTTACTTTGAGATTTAGATCAGTTCTAAGGGAAAAAGTGAAGAGCAGACTTTGTGGAGCCGGGAATAGTTTAAACCTGATTAAGCGGCTATGCGCAAAACTGCGCTAAAGCGGGTTTTAAAGCAGGGAGACTGAAAGAGATAGGAATTGACCCAAAACGGCCAATAAACTACAAGCTTCAGGGCTGAGACCACTCCTCCAGGGACAGATAGGCTGCTCAAAGTTCCCCACTCTCTGGTGAACAGAGAAGCTTCCTCCTATCCAAGTAAGGTTATGGGCAACACAGGAAGCTATACCACAGTCCAGAATTCAGCAAAGCCTGAAATCTGGACTAATCTAGCTCAGCAAAGGCGGGAAAAGAGAATATTTTATGTTATTTTTTTTTTCCAGAGAACAGCAGAAAAACACACAGAAAACACTGTAAATGCTATAAACAGGCTAGCGCACTTTAGTATGTAGCCTACAACAGTTATACAATACAAAAACGACTTAAAGTGATAAAAAACAAGTGCAAAAACTGTAAAATGCAGAAAGGCAATGCAATTTAATCTTTTAAAAGCACAGAGCAGTTTGAAACTCGCTTTTTAGGCGGGATAAGGCAGTCGGAGCAAAAAAACAGAAAAAAATACTTAAATCAGGAAAAGTCTCGCTTGGGTCTCTCTGTTGCCTGTATCACTCTGCAGGACACCACAAGGACCTGTGCTGAGTTGTATTCTGGTGCAAAACCGTGCTAAAGCAGGTTTTAAAGGAGGGAGACTGAAAGAGATAGGAATTGACCCAAAACGGCCAATAAGCTACTAGTTTCAGGGCTGAGACCACTCCTCCAGGGACAGATAGGCTGCTCAAAGCTCCCCCACTCTCACTGGTGAACAGAGACGCTTCCTCCTATCCAAGTAAGGATATGGGCAGCACAGGAAACTATACCACAGTCCGGAATTCAGCAAAGCCTGAAATCTGGACTAATCTAGCTCAGCAAAGGCGGGAAAAGAGAATTTTTTTCAGAGAACAGCAGAAAAACACATAGAAAACATTGTAAATGCTATAAACAGGCTAGCGCACTTTAGTGTGTAGCCTACAACAGTTATACAATACAAAAACGACTTAAAGTGATAAAAAACAAGTGCAAAAACTGTAAAATGCAGAAAGGCAATGCAATTTAAATTTTTAAAAGCACAGAGCAGTTTGAAACTCGCTTTTTTAGGCGGGAAAAGGCAGTCGGAGCAAAAAAAAACCGAAAAAAATACTTAAATCAGGACAAGTCTCTCTTGGGTCTCTCTGTTGCCTGTATCACTCTGCAGGACACCACGAGGAGCTGTGTTGAGTTGTGTACTGCACTGCTCGAAGTGCTAGATCCTCATAGGGCCAAATACCAAGAGTTCTAGATTGTTATAATTTGGTTTATACATCAATAAAATTTCAAGTTGCTACAGTTTCTGCCTGTATTCCATCCTACCCACAGGTAGCAGGTTAACCTTCTGTCAAGGCCATTTTTAAAGTACTGCATTCAAGACTTTAAAGAAAACACATCACACATCCTTGGGATTTGAACTTCATGCTAGAGGAGTCAACTTTACCTCTCTCTGAACACGGACTATCAGCAGATTTTAACACATCTTTCACAGAAGATACTTTTTATCTGGTTGCTTTTGTTTCTAATAAAAGGATTTACAGAATGACAAGGTGTTATTTAAACAAAATTGGATTTTCAAGCTAAAAGTTGCTTCTGCTGGGACTCGCAATCTGTCCATTTTGCTGACAATGCAGGTAGGACTGCTTGTTTCAGAAACACTGACCAGTTCTTTTTTTATCTGTCAAAAAGGGAAGAAAAGGCCTAAGTGTTTGGTTTGACATATTCCCTTTTGCTACAAATTCATTAAAACTTGTCAAAGAACAGTAAGAGCTTATTCCACCAGGACAACAGCTACATCACCACCGTAGTTTGGGCTTGTTTCTACACAAGACATTTTAGAAGGTAACACAAGTATGCTGACATCAGCTTCTCAGAACCCTATACATTTGTTACACTGACCAAGGTAGGACAGGTTTTGGCATAGCTGTGCTGCAGAATGTCTTCCACCTCAATTGTCCACCTCCCTTGAGTATTACACTGCTTGGAAGGCTACCCAGATGGTATGATTTACTGTTAAAAATTAGTTTTCCTGTAGAAGATTGCACGGTTTTATGAGAATACTTCTTGTAACACTAGATGTCCTTCTATACCCCTGTTGCAGTATTCATCACAGAAGGGAATCTCCTGCTAAGGATAATCCAACATCTGGCCAGTATACCAAAGCTTTTAGATCCTGTAGGCATCATGCAACACACGTATGCTCCCCACATAGGACGTAGGGCATAAACATAATGTACAGATGCAAGTACTCAGAACTTTTTTGCCACCAGTCTAAATGCTGTTATTAAACGTCGGTCTCTACATCCTTTTGCTGTCCTTGTTACCAAGCCATTTTCAGATAAGTGCTCCGTTGGTGTTGCTGCTTTGTTTTTTCCATTTGGTTGTTTACTTGTTCATGTCATCTAAGAAGGGAAAATGTCAGGGTGGGAGGCAGATTTGCCATAAAGACCCTAAGACCCAGTGTAGTCACTTGTCTTCTCTTTCAGTATACCTCGAGAACCAACGTCTTAAATTGTTGGCTCAGGAGGTTATGGCAGAATCCTTCTGTCCCGAGGGACAGACATCTTCTAAGAAGAAGGTCAAGAAGACTTGGCGTTTCATTCCTTTTTTTTCTCCCATACCCCCTCAAAATCTTCACTGATAATACCACTGTGATGTGGTATGTCAACAAAAAGGAAGGGTATGAGGTCTTATCTCATTTGCAGACTAGCTGTTCAGGCCTGGGATCTGCCTGTCAGTTATCAAGTGACTCTTGAGGCAGTTTACATTCCTTCTAAGCACAATCTAGTGGCAGATTCTCTCAGCAGGGCCAGAGTACAGGTTCACGAGTGGATGCTTCACAGAGATGTTTCTGGACAAAGTCCATCTGTGGGGGTATTCCTTTGGTAGATCTTTTTGCCTTCTCTCTAAACAGACAACTGCCTCTATTCTGTTCAAGAGTACCAAGTCGTCTGACTTGGAAAGTGAATGTCATTTCCTTGGAAGGGAATATTTTTGTATCCCATTCCTCCCCTTCCTCTGCTGCCAAGAGTTGTGCACAAGCTCAAGCAGGATCCTCTCAATATCTTGTTAGTGACTCCCTTTTGCCCTAAACAGCACTAGTTCCCCCTTCTTTTTCATCTGGCTAGAGGCAATCACCTCATCAGGTGGATCTTTTTACACAAGACGGGAATCTGTAGTCCATCCTCACCTGTCCACTCTTCAAATGACACAGTGGGTTATAGGGTTTTGATTCCCTTTAGGCACTTCTTTTCTAAGGACATGATTCTGGTTCAGCAGGATGCCAGGAAACCCACTACCAGAAAGTCCTACATATCTGAATAGAAGAGGTTTTCTGTTTAGTGCCTGTCTAGCCACCAGGATCATTTTTCAGTGGTGGTTCCCTTGGTTCTCTCTTATTTGTGTAATCTGTTCCATGCTGGCTTGGTGGACTACTACCATTAACTGAAATTACACTTACCTGAAATCCAAATAATCGAGACGACTCCACTGAAACCTTATTACATCGAAGCAACAAACTGCCGATAATTTTAACAGGAAAACTAACCACTTGGCCACCAGGACACAAAAGAAAAAAACAAAACAAAATGAAAGCCATTCTAATGGGGGGCTTTGCCCCCCCAACTATATATACCAACTCTGAGATTGCACTATACTGTGGAAAAGGGCAAAGTTCACCCTGGTGGCCAAGTGGTTAGTTTCCCTGTTAAAATTATCGCCAGTTCATTGCTTCGATGTAATAAGGTTTCGGTGGAGTCGTCTCGGTTATTTGGATTTCGGGTAAGTGTAATTTTGGTAAATGGTAGGAGACCCAGCTTGGCATATTCTTCAGCTAATGCTCATCTGTCAGCAATGTCTGCTTGTCTGCCCTTGAACCCCCCCCGCCCCCCTTGACCTCTCTATTTGAGGTCAGCCAATTTCTTAAAGGTGTCTTTTATATCAGGCCCCCAAGAAAGCCTATCCCACCTTCTTGAGACCTCAATTTTGTACTTTAAAAATTGACCCGGGCTCCTTTTGAACCTGCTAGATCAACTTCCTTGCAACATAGCACTTGTAAGACTGTTCTTCTGTTGGCTGCTACTTCCAACAAGAGAATATCTGAACTTTGGGCTCTTATAGCCATTCCCCTTAAATACCCAAGGTGGTTAATGAGTTCTCCTTTAATCAGTCTATTCAACTTGCTTCCTTTTTTCCTTCTCTGCAGTCTGCCAGTGAGAAGGTTCTTCACACCTTGGTCCTGCATAGACAGCTCAGGTATTATTTGGATTAGACAAAAGGTATTCTGCAAGTCTGAGCAACTTTTTGTTTCTTTTCATCCCAGGACTTTGAGTTTGTCTATTTCCAAGCCATCCATCTCCTTTTGGATCTCTAAGGCCATTTATTTTCATTATTGTTTTCATAGCAAATGTCTTTTTTCATCTGTAAAAGCACATTCTACTATGGTGGTTGCCCTCTCCCTTATGTAAAGAATACTGCAGCAGTGATATGGAAGGACATAGTACAGTTGTGTAAAATCTAACCATAACAGTAGATGCCCTTCTCTTCAGTGTTGCAGTATTTGGTCCCTCGTTCCCCACTCTTATAGTTCTTCCCCCTGTGTTTTGTTACCCTTCTTGCCAAGGGGCTGTTGCTTCCTTTTCCTTCTGAATGTTCTTCTTCTGGATATGCATGTTCTCCTTTGTCCTTGGGTGTGTTTTGTTCCTCCTGGGGCAGTTTAGTTCTGAGTACTTGCGTCCATACATCACCTTTATGCTCTATGTCCTACGCAGGGAGCATGCGTTTATGTACAGTGCTTATAAGATCTAAAGGTTTTGGTATACTGCCCTGATACTGAGCTATCCTTGGCAGGAAATTCTCTTCTGTGAACAGTACTGCAGCAGTGAATTATGGGAAGATTTTACACAACTGTACTGTATTTGAGGACGGGTTACTGTTACCATGTTGTTATCCTGATCTTCCCAGTAATTGTATGTAGTTTTTGTTTTTCTTAATAAGCTATAACAGGGTTAGTCATTTTCATTTAGTTGTAAAATATTAGGCTACTGCACTCACTAGTCCCTGTGAAGGACATGTGGGGCTAGACTAACTTAAAAAAGCTCCAAGAAGAATTTACTTCATATAAGGGTCTTGTATACCAACCAAGGTATGAAGAAATGTTTGCACTAGACTGAATGCTCTTATAGTGACAAGAGGTGCAGCTGATTCATGGTTTAATAAGGAATTACTAGGCTGTCAGTGTACAGGCTACTACAAGCCTAGCCTATAACCAGAGGTAAGAACCAAACCCTGTACTTTGTATCTTTGAGGGAAACACCTTTACCATTACACCAACCCCATGTAACATGTTTGACTAGAAATAAAAGGGACAGAGGAACAGTTGATAACATGTCTGGCTAGAAATGAAAACATAAGGTGCATAAAGGTGTTCTCATTCACTGTAACATAAGAGTTCTCCTTGAAAATCTGGTGTTATGTTTTTAAATGCAGTAGTATTTTATTTTATTTTTTACATGTGACTGGTTGTCTGACACCTCAGAAACCACTAACTACGTTTAGCTGTGGGCAAGTATAACCAGAGTGAACACTTTTAAAAGATCAGTGTGTAGCCCTTTCCTTATTATTTTGCCTTAAAGCTATGTATGATCTGAAACTGGAATGACCACATGTTGACCTGTTGTAAAAGAGACGATTAGAAATATACAAGAAATGTTTCCCATTTCTTTGTTTTCCTTTTTTCTTCATGCAGAGTGTTAGAGAGCCTTCTTGTTTCCATGGTAACCACTATTACCATATTTGTTGCATCTATGGTTTTGGGTGAATGCAGAAAACTGACTTCCCCCACTCAGACTGAGAACGTAACCCTTTTGGTAAGTATCATCTCTGTGTCACTAACTAATATAGTCATTTGCTTTGAATGTTGTAAGAGGTTTGATGTCTGTGCTACCAAACAGTGTAAATGTGGCTTTTATAACTTTAGGTCAATGATTGTACAGTATGGCTGCATCACAGGAATCTCTCTTTACTGCACTTTTCAGTATTTTAATTTAAAATCATCGGCCCATCTCAATACCAGAAGATTGCCAATTCCGGTAATAACGGCCATACAGGTAAAAAACGCACTCTGCAAAGCTAAGAATACAGCATCCATGGGACCAGATGACATCCCGGGCTGTGTACTACATGAACTACAAAATGAACTGGCACCTCACCTAAGTGTCATGTTTAACCATACCCTCACCTCAGGCTTCGTGCCCACTTAGTGGCGCACAGCACAGTTATCCCACTCCACAAGGGGGGGATCCACCTTGGATCCCGGGAACTACTGCACCATCAGTCTGACGAGCTGATCTGCAAGGCCATGGAATGTATTATCATGGAATTTATAAACAAAGACATTGGCAACCTTCAAACACTGGACCCCACCCAGTTTGGGTTCATGAAGGGCCGATCTTGTCTCCTGAACCTGATTGACTTCTTCAGATCAGTCTCCAGAGCTGTGGACGAGGGTAAAGGCGGTCCACACAGCCTAACTGGACTTCGCCAAGGCCTTTGACACCACCCCCACTCTGGAATCCTAGATAAACTTACTAAGCTGGGCATTAATCCTTGCTTACTGACAGAACCCAAACTCTAAAAGTAGCTGACTCCAAATCCATCTCCAGACAAGTGACAAGTGGAGTACCTCAGGGCTCAGTCCTGGGACCTCACTTGTTTTGCATCTACTTCTCTGACGTACAGGCCAACACTAAGGGACTCTGGCTAACAAAGTTCGCAGATGACTGTAAACTGGGAGCTATTATTGAATCCCCAAATGATGTGGATACTCTACAAAAGGGCCTTACAGAAACAGATGCTTAGTACCAGAACCATGGGCTCAAGCTCAATGCCAAGAAATGTATAGTTATCCCCTTTGGGAAAAAACATGTATCCAGGAATCACCACATAAGTGGCAGTACCCTAAACACCGAAAGTGTGATAAGAGACTTAGGGACACAGGTGGACAGTGGTCTCACTTTCGATAACCACATTGCCACAACAGTCAGGAAATTCTTTTATGTGACGCACGTCATCACCAAGGCCTTTTCATCCAGAAAAAAGGAGGTTGTTGTTCCACTGTACTCATCCCTCTTTAGACCCATTATAGAATACAACTCCCCATTTGGTATATACCTCTCAAGACATCTGCTCACAGGCCTAAAGCAGATGCCCTATGCTGACCGTCTTAAAAAACTCCAGCTATACTCTGTCACATATCGTCTACTCAGAAGCGGTCTCTGCTTAACATATAAGGCCATGACAGACCCAGAGCTGTTGGACATGCTGCACTTAAAGAAATCCCAGTCCCTCAGAGCCACATGCTCCAGGGATCTAAACCTTGTCATCACAATAAACAAAACATGCTGGAGGGATAGGATGTTCATTGTGCTATGCTGCTGCAGTCATCACACTAGGGTTATCCTGCCGTCAGGCGGTCCCGCAGTCGGCCAGAATTCCAAAGCCTTGGTCCGGCGTCGGTTGTCTTCGCTTCTTCCCTGACGTCAGTGCGGCAGGGGTATAAAAGAGGCAGCCGACACCATTTTATTCAGTCTTTCTTGCCGCGCGGTGCCTGAAGCAGAAGCAGTTCGCAAGTGCCGGTCGGCCAGCTCCTGAGATTTCCAAACAGAATTTCAGCCGAAGTCTTCTATAAAGCTAAGTACCCCGTTGGGGAAACTTTTCTTGCCTCAGACCGATGTCAGACAAAGTTAATAATTGTATTTCTTGTGGGAAGCAAATACCTCATAAGGATTTTCATTCCTATTGTATTCCTTGCCTAGGCCCAGACCACGACATCTTTGGTTGTCGGTTTTGCGCTAGGTTCAGTAAACGCACTATCAAGCGTCGGGCTGATACCGCCCAACATTATTTTGGTAGAAGATTCAATTATATTATGTCGTCGGAGCAGCCGACTTCAGCTATGTTCAAAAAATGCAAGGACAAAGACAGGCAGCCTAGGCCTAGACCAGATACCGAGGTCTCATTTAGGCCTGCCGCCGGATCCCTGGTACTCGGTGAGGCGCCTACGCAGCCCCTGACTACTGCAGATTTAGAATTTACGACTACCTCTCAGACAGAGACTACCGGGCCTCTGGAGCCCGATCATCCTCAGCACGCGGACGCCAGCCCGGCCGGCGAGCTGGATACTAGGGACAGGCCTTTGGCTTCCGAATGTGTATTTAAACCGACGACCCTCTCTGTAAAGTCCTACGCGAAGCTTAAAGCGATGACTAAGGTTAAAAAAACGGGTCCACAGACTACCACGAAGGCCCCTATGCCTAAAAAACAGATGCTCAAAATGGCGGAGGACCTGATCACCCGTATCAGAGGTTCACAACCCCCTCCTGACAAAAGGCCTAGACTGGAGGAAGAATTCCCTCCTTCTGACCAGGAATCCATTTCCTCAGCAGACTCTGAGGAACAGGATTACCCCTACCCTTCCTACGAAGACTCAGATGCTGAAGAGTCTATCCCCTCTGTTTCTCCTCCTGAGGACTTTTCTTTTGGGGAAACCCTGCACACCATGAGAGAGCATTTCCACTGGGAAGGCCAAGATTATTCTGATTCCAAGAAAAGACTCCGTGAGTTTCTTCTTCTTCCTCAACATAGACCCCTAGCTATCCCTCCAGTTTTAGACATTCTGGATGATGTTTATAATGAATCTAGTCTAAATCCAGGTTCCTTACCACCAGCACCAGCTAAGCCAGACAGATACTATCGAGTTCCTGACTCTCACAAGTTTTTGTATAAAAGCCCTCCAGCAGACCCAGAAACCATTTCCCAGGGTCCCAAAGGGGTTAAGGCCTCTACAGCTAAGAATCCACTACCTGCTGAAAGAGACTCCAGGGCATTAGAAAGATGGGGGAAAAAGGTGTACACTTCTGCCACTTTGGCCATGAGGGCATTAAACTGTCAATTCCACATGATTAAATACCAGCAGTACCTGCTTACTCTGTTAAAACAGAAAATGATCCCTCAAACAGGTCAGCCAGATTACAAAGAAATACAAGATTTGTTGCATGCAGCAGAACAGGTGGGAAAACATACCCTACAATGTGGTTTTGATTCTTTGGAGGCCTCATGTAGAGCAGCTGTTACAGGGTCTGTGATACGTAGACATGCTTGGCTAAAAGAGCAAACTTTATCAGAACATGTCAAAGCAAAGCTACTGGATGCTCCACTGCAAAAGGATGCGTTATTTGGTGTCAAAGCAGAGGAGGTTTTAAAGAAAATGGAAGAAAAGGCAAAATCAATGCAAACAGTTAAAGATTTTTTACCGGTACAACCTCTTCGCTTCAGCAGAAACTGGCCATCAAAGAACTGGTCCTTTCCTGCTTCAGACAGACCCCAAAGGGGCAGGTACAGACACCCTAGGGGCAGAGGCCAGGCACAGAGTACCTTCAGGCCTAGACAGTGGCAAGCAACAATTCAAAGAGGGGGAGACGACAGATCTCAACCCTTCAGGAAGCAAACTCAAAGACTTTCCTCTTCGCCTGCCAAGGAAAATTGCCCAGGCAGCACCTCTAGGAGGAAAACTGGCTATTTTTACACAAAACTGGCACATTATAACAAAGGACAAATGGGTTCTGGATATTATTACCCGAGGCTACAGATTTCACTTTCACACTTTACCACGGATGAGAGGCATGCCAAATCTGCCAATAAACCAATGGACAGAGGCACAAAGACAAGTTACAGCTCTCATGGACATGAAAGCAATTCAAAAGGTACCTACCACAGAGCAAGGACAAGGTTTTTACTCAAGACTATTTCTAGTACCAAGAAAGGACAAAGCCTGGAGACCCATCTTAGACCTTTCAGTTCTAAACACTTACCTGGAGATACCCAAATTCAAAATGCTCATACTACAGCAGCTTCTTCCCATGCTGGGCAAGGAGTCTTGGCTGGTAACGTTGGACCTCCAAGAGGCATACCTGCATGTCCCTATCAGACAAGATTGCAGAAGATACCTCAGATTTTTGGCAGGTTCAACGCATTATCAATTCTCTGCATTGCCCTTTGGCTTATCTGCTGCGCCCAGAGTATTCACGAAATGCCTGGCATCAGTAATTGCACATTGCAGACAATGAGGGATACAAATTTATCCATATCTGGACGACTGCCTGATCCAAGGGGACAGCAAAGACATCCTACTACAGCATCTGGCGTTTGTAACAAGATTGCTAAGTTGCCTGGGGTACACAGTAAACAAAAAGAAGTCAAAACTAATACCCTCACAAGAAATAATTTTCCTGGGTGCCAGCTTGAATACAATGGCCCAGATGGCTTACCTCACGCCAGACAAGCAAAAACAACTGGTTCAATACTTCAAAAAGATGGCAACCTTTACCTGGCACACTGCAAGGAAATTCCTGCAGGCATTGGGGTACATGGTATCCTGCATTCAACTAATTGCATATGCAAAGCTGCATATGAGAAAAGTACAATGGTACCTAAAAAGTGTATGGTCCCAGCACAGACACAGCCTAGAAGCAAGTATACCTCTCATTCCCTGCCATCAAAAAGAGTTCCTATGGTGGGCTCAAGCATGCCAAGCAAACAAGGGTCTCCCCTTTGTTTTACCTCCAGCAAAGCAAACCTTGACAACAGATTCATCAGACTACGCCTGGGGTGTGCATATGGCAGGACAATGCATACAGGGCAAATGGCCTACAAACCTAAGGCATCTGCACATCAATCAAAAGGAGATGCTAGCCGTACAAAATGCACTAACAGCCTTCAAGGACCTCTTGCATCTAGGGCAACTTCTAATAAGGACAGACAACACCACAGTAATGTGGTACATAAACAAACAGGGAGGAACGCTCTCCTACCCATTATGCAGGCAGGTAATGGCCTTGTGGAACACAGCATTAACTTACCAAGTACAATTGCAAGCACAATTCCTGCCAGGAAAGGAAAACATATTGGCAGACGAATTAAGCAGAAATTTAACAGATCCCCACGAGTGGAGACTACACCCACAAGTATTTGCAATGATAATTCAAAGATGGGGACCACCAGACATAGATCTGTTTGCCTCAACCAACAATTGCCAGCTACAAAAATTTTGCACAAGGACTTATCATCCCCTGGCCTGGAAAGTGGATGCCCTATCATTCAGTTGGGCAGCATTGTCAGTCTACGCCTTTCCTCCTCTGCCTCTACTAGCCAAGGTACTACTGAAAGTCAAATCAGACAGACCACATATGATCCTCATTGCTCCGGACTGGCCACGTCAACACTGGTACCCACTACTACGAAATCTGACTCACAGTCCTCCATGGATCTTACCTCAATTCCCCAAGCTCTTAACTCAACAAAACTCTCAGATCCTTCACAGTCAACTCAGGACCTTAAACCTAGCTGCATGGAAGATACCTTAAATTATCAATCAACACTCCTCTCAAAGGACGTCCTGAATGTCAACCTGGCGGCCAGGAGGCCCAGTACCAGAAAAACTTACTCAGACAAATGGAAACGATTTTGTGCATGGAACCAGGCCAGAGGTCTAGATCCTGGCACCCCAAACATTCCACAAATACTCCAATATTTATCTGAGATGCTACACAAAGGACTCTTTCTCATCTGTAAAGATCCATGCTTCAGCAATTTCAGCTCAATATGATACGGATCCTTCCATTTTCTCTCACCCTTTACTAAGGCAGTTTCTCAGAGGGGCAAAAAACATAAGACCCCCTCAGAAAACCACCAACTCCATCTTGGGATCTAAATTTTGTGCTAGAAAAACTCACACTACCTGCTTTCGAACCAGCCTTTTCAGCGGATCTACAATACTTTTCATGGAAAACAGCTCTGCTGCTGGCTATCACCTCAGCACGCAGGGTCTCAGAACTACGGGCGCTTATGGCAGTGGAACCTTTCCTCATTTTCCATCAGGACAGAGTGTCTTTACGAACCAACCCTTCCTTCCTGCCAAAGGTAGTTTCCAGTGTGGCTCTCAATCAGACCATACACTTGCCCACCTTTTATCCAAACCCTCAGAATAAAGGGGAAAAACTCCTTCACTCTTTGGACATTCACAGACAGTTGCATTACTATTTGGACAGGACAAAGGCCTTCAGAAAATCTGAACAACTATTTGTATCATATGCAGCAGGTTCAGAGGGAAAGCCTATTTCCAAACAGACCATCTCCAAATGGATAGCACATTGTATCCGCCTCTGCTACTCTCACCATGGGAAACCAGTGCCTGTTAATATTAGGTCTCATTCTACCAGGGCTACAGCAACCTCAGCAGCCTTCCTCCGAGGAGTCCCAACAAAGGACATTCTGGAGGCAGCCACCTGGAGTTCAGTGCACACCTTCACCAAACATTACCACCTTCCACTATACTCAAAAACCAGGGCTGGCTTTGCCACTGCAGTTCTGCAGGGTATCTTAGCTGCGCCTAACCCAGTATAGTTCCTACCACCCAACCATAGCTTTGGGACTCAACCCAAGTGTGATGACTGCAGCAGCATAGCACGATGAACATAGTACAGTTTTGTACCTACCATAAATGTAGATGTTCGAGTACTTATGCTGCTGCAGTCCAGGTTACCCTCCCTCCAGCCCCACTTCCTAACAGGGGTTTTTTTTATCTACAGGTACATCAACCTTTTGGATGCATGTCTATATGGTGTATTTGCTTACAACTACCACTATTGTTTTTTCTCTAAGGTATGGTTTGCAAGCCACTTATTTTGCCTTATTAGATTGGGGCACCTGACATCTGGGGCAAGAAAAACTGAAGAAAATGGCGTTGGCTGCCTCTTTTATACCCCTGCCGCACTGACGTCAGGGAAGAAGCGATGACAACTGACGCCGGTCCAAGGCTTTGGAATTCTGGCCGACTGCGGGACCACCTGACGGCAGGATAACCCTAGTGTGATGACTGCAGCAGCATAAGTACTCGAACATCTACATTTATGGTAGGTACAAAACTGTACTTTCCTGACCCAGAGACTCCCCAGACTCTGGAATAGACTGCCCATACATGTCAAGCAGAGCGCCTCTTTGGCCCTCTTCAAAAAGAACCTTGATGATTGGATGGGAGAAAGGAAATTCACCTCACGGATCACATCAGTTGCCCTGCAAGACAGGGGTCCAGGGAAATAAATAGTGTGGTAAGAAATAGCCCGGGAATTGTTATGGCTAGGCTTGTATAGGCCCTAGGGCCAATAGCCTAGCACCAACCTATGAACCTGTAAACTGTTTCTATTGTTATTATAAAAGGCAGCTTGACTCTTAACAGAGCTTTGTATATGTCTATCAGGTGCTCTTTTGTCAGTCTTAATCATATCGGGCTGTTATATTTCAACTTTCTTCATCCACTGTGAACATAATTTATATCCACAGGACAAATGTAATCCTACATCATTTATGTAACTGTCACCTGAATACATTGTGTTGTACCTACCTGTTGTGCCATTATTGAATCTATATAAAAAGCACTGAATAGCATCCTTGATGCTTGAGGGCTTTCCTCACATGGCATACAGGCCTCTTCTGCTTTGAGTCAGGCCAGGCTTAGAGGTGGGTCATAAAGATCCTTCACAGAGGAGAAGGGTATGTTTCCAAAATCTAAGGTCATCAGCCAGGTTCGTTGTTGACTGACCAAAGAGTACCTCCCTCGGGGAACATGCATCCAGGGTTTGTTGATCCTGGCTTCCTTCTATGGTAAGTTCTTTATTTCAGTGAAGTCATTCCTATCGGACATCTGCCAGAGTCTGCACAGCATTATATAAGAGTCCACACAGAGTTAGAGTGGAGATGCATTGTCACACTTTGGAGGCTGTAGACATATCTTTAAGATCCTTCTTTAGTTCAGACTGTGAGGCTTGCAGGTTTATCCGCAGCTTTCATTACTACGTGAGAATGAGAACAGGATAGATGAATGAAATGAGTAGCCGACTGTTGGAGCTGTCACAACAGGACAAGACACTCATTTTACACCCATCTAAAGCTCTGGACTCCTATCTCCACTAGCAGCAGACAGCTGTTGTCTCTGAAACTTGTGCTGGAAAGCAGAAATCTTAGAGGAGTCAACGCTGGGATGCTTAGTGAGTTGGTTTGCCCACTCTGAGGACAAGCTGTAGAGGACATTTTACTGCTTGGAGGCAAAAGAAGCAGAGTAGTGATGCCTGCAGGGTACCTTAATGGAATCCAAGTGATTGGCTTGAGAGCTTTTTTTTTCACAAAAACTGCCAAGTGCTTCTTGGAGTAGGGGCAGCTTCTCAACACCCAAACTAACTGTTCCTCATAAAAATGAAAGCCTGTCTAAAGGAAGTATTATTTTTTGGAAAGCCAGGCACAGATGCAAGGTTCTACCCATTATCCGTCACAGAGGTGGTTATCTCATGCTTTGCAGCAGTGATGTGCTCACTCAGCAACAGGACAAGAATGAATGTGCTTGTAGAAAAATGTTAGTGATATAGAGACAAAAAGTGACATCCTTTAAATAACTACAGGTATGATGGCTGCTGTAACAGTTAAAATTAGAAATGCAAACTTTATGGGACCAGACAATATGCCTGATGGTTTTCTTCACATAATCTTAGAAAGTCTAACTTTCCCCCTGTTATTCAAGTTAAAAGTTAAAATATTGACATTTCCTTATCTATAGAGACAAGCTGTAGTGATTCCAGTTCATAAAGGCAGGCTTCTCATCAGCAGTGTTAGACCCACCAGTTTAGCCAGTATTGTTTAGAAAACCATGAGGAGAGTCGTAATGGGGTCCTAATGGAGAGATGAAAAGTCAGCAAGCAAAGGAGCGTAGTAGTGCTGAAATTAAATTCTTTCTCAAGTCTTGGTGAATACCTTCACAAAATCTCACCAAGGCGATACTGATATATAGACTGTATTTATATAGCATATATCATGGACAGAAGTAAATCAAAAATGAAAAAAGATAACTGGGGGCACAAGACCCAGGATAAAAAAGTGCCCAATCCTGGTAGGTGCACTGGTACCAGGACTGGAAAAAATGACAGTGTAGAATCCTCAAAATGCAGAAATATTCCTACAATGGGGCCAGGCCAGGCTCAGGAGGAGTATGGCACCCCTGTTGTAGAAGGAAGCAGCAGTCCACAAAAAGGGTAAAAATTGATTGGCCAAAAAAGAGCCATAAAGATGATACAGTGGACTATTGAGGATAAGAAAGAAATTATGTATTGTTGTTATTATGCAGGAAGCCCAGAATTTCTGGATACAAGATATACAAAACGATTAAGAGAGAAATTAGAGGAAAGCAAAATACTTTTGCAGGAAAAACTGTCAGAAGCTTCAGATAAAAATTTGCGTTCATTAATACAACAGATTTTTGAAAAACAGTATATAGATCAAGAAACTTTGATCTCTTTGGAAAAAGAAGCCTTTGAGGAAGTGGAAAAATATAAACAACAAAACTTAGAGATATTTGAAAAAGCTAAAAAAGAGATATGGACATGGGAAAGAAAGAGAGATTTGACATGGTGCAATATTTATGCAAAGGAGAAAGCTAAGTTAACTAATATAGAGAGGGCAGTCTCAAAAGTATTCGAAGAGAAATACAGGCAAAGGCATCCAGATATGGAAAATTTCACAATAAAAAGATTAATGACACAAAAACATAATGTAGAAAAGACTATTAGTAAAGTAAAGGTTAAAGAAATAGAAGCTGAAGTTGTGGAGTGCCTGCAAAGTGAAGGATTTAATGTAGATGGTCTAAGACAGACTACATCACAGTATGCTGGAGTATGTCCCCAGAATAAGAAAAAGCAAGAAGACCAGGAGACATGTGAAGAAGAAATATGGACAGGGGAAAGGAAAAGAGAATTAATATGGTGTAATATTTACGCAAAGGAGAACAAAGCCGCGGTGGCGCAGCGGTAGCATTGTTGCCTCACAGCAAGAGGCTTTCCTGTTCGATTCTCGGCTGGAGTGCCTTCTGTGTGGAGTCTGCATGTCCTCCCCATGGTCGAGTGGCGTTCGAAAGACATGAGTGAATGAGTGTGCCCTCTTTGAAAGTTGGGCATCGGGCTGACAACTTGGCATCATAAAAAAAATCTACTGCCAATCATTAGTGGACCGGTTCCGCTGTGGCGACCCCCAACCAGGAAAAGCCGAAAAGCCAAACAAACATTTATGCAAAGGAGAAAGCAAAATTAATTAATACAAAAATAGAAGCACCAAAGATATTTGAAGAAAAATATAGGCAAAGGAATCTGGATATGGAAAACTTTACAGTAGAAAAAATAAGAAGACTAGGAGGAAAAGTAGAAAAAGAGATTAGTAATGGAGAAGTCCAAGAAATAGAAATTGAGGTTATGGAGCAGCTGCAAAGAGAAGGATTCAGTGTAGAAAATCAAAAGTAGAAAGCACCACAACAGGATAGAGCAATGGATAGCCAAATTAAGGGGAAACCAGTGGAACAGGAAGTAACTGGTCAGGTGCTATATCAAGATATTTTGGAGCCTTCCACAAGAAACCAGTATAAACATTCATTTGCAGCTAGACAGCAAGGAAAGAAACAGGAAACTGTGGAAACTCTGATGCAGTCAATGTTGAGGAGTGATAGGCCAGTGAGTTCCCATATGACAGAACAACAGAAGACACAGGATGAAATTGAAGAGAAGGTGCCACAGGGAGGTGCTATAGAACTTTCTGTAGAATGTCCACAGGAAATGGAAAACAAGGGATGTGCCCTCAGTATGGAAGAAAAGGAGTTAAGAGAAGAGTTGCTTGATTTAATAGACAAAGACAGATATATCAAGATCAATGAGAGAAATAGACTGCAGAAGGTTAATAAAACCCCAAAAGTCAGAAGCTTGATAAAATAAATGAACGTAGTAATTACCACTGTCCATAGAGACCCATGTGATATAACAGAAGTAAACAGAATATATTACTGTGCTGCTAAATTAATAACTGATAAAGTTCTACCACAGGAACATAGGGTAGTGAGGGAAAAGAGGGGGCAACAGCGAAAACCATCATGGAAATATGGAATAGAGAAAACTGTAAATCAGCTAAGACAAGAAGTATCATTGTTAGAAAATTATAGAAGATAAAACAGATCAATGAAAATATTAAGAAAGATAGATGTGATAAAAGCAATGCGTGGTATTAGAACAGACCAGGATCTATTATGCACTATTGGAGATAAACTAAAAATTTCAAAACAGGCGGAAAGACTCAGAAGATATGAAGATAAATATAAGGGAAAAACACAAAATAAACAAATTATTGATGACCCAAAAATGTTTTATAGAGAACTGGGAAATAGGGTAAAAGGAACAGATAGACTGCCAAAAAAAGTGGAAGTAGATACATTTTGGAGAAGTATCTATGAAGATCCTGTGGAACATAACAAAGATGCTAAATGGATAGAAGTAAAAGAGAGAATAAGAAGTTCAAAGGTACAGGATATGAAATGGGATGAAATTATAACTAGAGAGTTTGAAATAAAGTTGAGAAAAGCCTCTAACTGGAAAAGCCCAGGCCCAGATGCAGTACCTAACTTTTGGCTTAAAGTATTAACTTATTTGCATGATGATTTAGCCATGAGTACGAACTATTTATATATGCACCCCGAACACACACCGCACTGGTTAACAACAGGAAAAACAATGCTCTTACTTAAGAGTGAACCTGCAAGCTACCCTAAAAATTATAGATCAATAACTTGTCTTCCGATAACATACAAACTATACACGGGAATTGACGCTGACAGAGTTTATAGTCATTTAGAAGAAAACTCAATTATGGCAGTAGAACAAAAGGGCAATAAAAGAAAGTCATATGGAACAAAGGACCATTTGTTGTTAAACAAAGTTATAGTGGAGAATTGTAAGAAGGGGAAGAACCTAAGTATGGCATGGATTGACTACAAAAAAGCATTTGATAGTATCCCACATTCATGGATAAAAGAGTGCTTAAAATGTATAAGATACACCCTACACTGATTGATTACATTACAGTAACCATGAAACAGTGGCAGACCACTTTGCAGTTAAGCCATGATAAAGGACAGATTATTATCCCAGGGATAAAAATTCAAAGGGGGATATTCCAGGGCGACTCTCTGTCACCCTTGTTATTCTGCCTTGCCATTAACCCATTAAGCTGCTTACTTAACAGCCTAGGCCATGGCTACAATTTGGCTTCTAGTAACCAACAAAGTCTAATGACTTCTCATCTTCTCTTTGTTGATGATTTAAAATTATGTAGCTCATCAGATGAGGAACTGAAAGCACAGCTGCAGGTGGTCAAAAATTTTTTTAGATGATATTGGAATGTCATTTGGTCTTGGTAAATGTGCAAAAGCAACCTTTAAAAAAGGAAAATTGCAGCACCAGGAAAACAGTTTGGCACAAGAATGTGATATAGAAGAACTTGAGCAAGAGGGGGTGTATAAATACTTGGGAATTGATGAAGGATCAGCAATAAAATATGAACAAATGCGAATAAGGCTTAGTAAGGAGTACTTTATAAGACTTAAATTAATCCTGAAAACAGCATTGACACCTAGGAACAAGATCCAAGCTATAAATCAATTTGCTCTTCCTGTCCTAACTTATAGTTTTGGAGTGATTGACTGGCCCCAAAAAGTGTTTGATTGGATATCAAAACAAGAAGAATGCTTCATGCTCACCAAATGATTCATAAAAATCAGTGTATACCAAGATTATATATCCCCCGTTCTGAAGGAGGGCTGGACCTCCTTGAAATTGATTACATGTATAGATCTGCAGTCATGGGACTCCACACATATCTATTGACCTCACAAGATCCAAATGTGGTGAAAGTTTTGAAATATGAGGAGACTAAATCTAAGATGACATCTCTGTTTAATTTAGCAGAAGCATATCGACGTCAAGCAGGAATGGAAATCAGACCAGAAGTGGATAAAAACAGGCAGCAACTGAATGTGCTAAAAAAGAAAAGACAGAATATAAGGTGAAGGATCAGATGAGAATGCAAGAAATGTGGAAAAAACATAAATGTAGTTGCAAGTATAAAAAACTTCTGGAAGGCCCTTATCTTGCTCAAGAATGAACGCAGGAATGGTTAAGGAGAAGTGAATTTACATCAAGAAATGAAAGGTTAATATTGGCAGCCCAAGATAGTGGGCTGCATACACGCTGGTTTACCAAGTCCATTGAACATGTGGGAGAAACAGACATATGTAGGTTTTGTTGAACCGAGTTGGAAACAGTTATACATCTTATTGCTGGTTGCGATGCTCCAATGGCAGAGGGACTGTATACTGAAAGGCATAATAATGTGGCGAGATTGTTACACTGGAGATTGTGCAAACATTATGGTATCGAAGTGGCTGAAAAACACTGGAAACATGAGCCACAGAGAATCATAGAAAATGATGGTTTACATCACATGGGATCACCCAATACCAACAGTCCAAAAGATAGATGCTAGAAAACCGGACATAGTGATCCAAGAAAAGAAGACAAAAGTAGCATTGATCATTGAAATTGCCACACCTAGTGACTATAGTGTCTTGTATACAGAGACACAAAGTCATGAAATACTTTGATCTGCAGGCAGAAATGAGATCCATGTGGAAGAAAGATACCCAGACAGTTCCAGTAGTAGTAGGAGCAACTGGTCTTATAAAAAAGAATTTACAATCATATTTAGATATGTTCCCAATTCATGTAACACCGTATGAATTGCAGAAGGAGTCATTGCTGGGCACATTGCGGGTACTGCGAAGAGCACTTTTGGCTAACATCAAAGAGTGAAATAATACTAATTTCATGAACTTTAATTGTACTCTGACTTAGGAATGGGGTCCATTCCCATCATGGTATTAGAAACCCAAAAGACTTGGAGAAATCAAAAAAAAAGCTTATCTGCAGTGACACAGGAAACATTCTAATACTAGATTTAGAACTGTATTGTGAAAGGCAAACAGTTTATATGTGTTTAGCTTGTCCCTGCTAAAGTTTTTAACACTGTTCCACATAAGGGAATAATTGACAAATTAAAAGCATCAAATGTGAAACCATATGTAATTCATTGAGTAAAATATCACTTGGGCAACTGAGCATCATAAGACTTACCTTGTGTACTTCAGTCAGTCGGAGTTAATCCTAGTACCATCTTCCTGAACAAACTTCAACTACCCAGCTTTAGATTGGGAAACATATACCACCACTAATTTACTAGTTTGAAACCTAGAGATTTCTGAACTTTAACATGAGTGCTTTGACCAACTAGGCAGAGTACCCACTTGGGGAAATAACATCCTTGACCTTGTCCACACAGATATGGGGATTGTGCTCCATCCCTTGTATACCATCCTCACTTTTGAGGTCCGACCACAGGTTAGTCTGCTTTGAAATAAAACTAAAATACAAGATCTCTGCTGTCTGTGGAACTTTTAGAAATTTCTCTAAGGCAAACTGCCTACTTCTAAGAGATACCCTGGCAAGGTACAACCCCCCCCTCCCCAAAACCCAGAAAACCCTACTGCATTTGCTGAAATGTACATTGCTAACTTATGTTGGCATGTAAATAGTTGCATAGAACAGCTACATCCACTAGAAATAAGCACATGGAGAACCCTGAAACAAACCTTCCTGGAAGAACCACAATAATAACAAGCTTTATAAAAAAAAGTAAGGAAACTGTAGCCAGAAATAAGAAGTACAACACACAGCATGTTAGAAACCTCATGGTTAGATTAAATAAGCAAACTAGGAGTCTAATTAAAACCATCACGGCTAAATTTATGGCAAAAATGTCCAACCTGGCCAAGGGCAACCACAAAGCCTTTTTCAGCCACTCAGTCTCAAAAGTGCTACACAGCAGTGTACTGAGCTGATTGTGAATGATGCAACCTACACTAAAGATAAAGATACAGCAAACCTGTTGGCTGATAAATTCATCCCTCATTAAACTGAGTATTGTCCCTTTGATATGTACCTGTCCAGACATGTACAACACCTAGTTTGCCCACAGACTCCGGGGACTAAATCACATGACCTACATGGACTGCCCCAAAGCTGTATAGCTATACTCTGTCTCTTGTAGACTGTTACGAGGTGATATGTGCCTGACCTGTAAGGCATTCTGTGACCCAGTTCTAATGGACCTGCTGCACGTCTGCAAGTCAGGTGTTATCAGAAATACCCAATCCAGAGACCTCAGTGTCTTCTGCAACATAAACAAAATGGTTTCGAGGGACAGATATTTATCCCAGAGGATGCCAGTACTCTGGAACAGACTTCCAATCCATGTAAAACAAAGTTCATCCCTTTCTGTATTCAAACAGAACTTAGAGCAATGGATGAGAATAAGGACATTTGCCCCAGGACTGCCCCTGTGCTACTAATGGACAGAAGCATCTCCTAACTGCCCCACCCTGCAAGCAAAGACCTCTTTCAGTAATCAGTGGTATGACCCCAGAGATTTTCAGTCACAAATGGGAAGTATAGGAGTAAAAAGCACTGTAAGAGTAATTTGATCACCTAATGGGATAACACAGGTAGGCTTAAAATGGCCATTCAGAGCAGTTAGCCTAGTATTCACCTGTGAACCTAAAAGCACAACAGTTCAGCATGAGAAGGGGCTTTGTGTCTGTCTCAGCAAGTGGTCCATGTTTTGTCCCTTGGTAGTCTATAAGAAATGAGTTATTGATAATCAGATGTGCTGATGACTTGCAAATTTGGTAATGTGACTACCTCAGTAAAAGATGCCAAAATTCTGTAAGCCGATCTACAAATTTTATGTACTTAGTGCAGTAGTAATGACTACCTTTAATGTCAGTAAATGCAGTATCATGAGATGTTGCAAGAGGGACATAAATTATGCTTACAAATAAATGTTCACATCATAAAAATGTTACCATAATTAAAGATCTAGGGACAGTTGTGAATCGGTGTGTTTCTGTCACAGGAGCATATTCTTCTAGTTCTAAAGGACCTGTTAACTGCTGTCATCTAAGTACACTTTTGTAAGATATTTGACTTGGGGGATCTTTGTTTACTTCTTCAAAGAATCTGTTTTGAGGGCTTTAGCCACACATCTTAAAATGGTCTGACAAATACTTGACATTCAGATCTCGGGTAATAGCCTGACAGTCTTCTCTTCCAGGTATATATCATATCAAGGTGTTCCTCAGGGATCCATCCCTGGGCTACTGCTTATCACAAACAGTATGCATATTGTCACTAGGGATATTCTATTATTACAGTATGCAGATGTTACATTTTACTTAATTCTTCAGGCCAGACAGTTTCTTTGCTGCTTTATCTTCAAATTCTCTCAACAATGGGCTCCTTTAAAGCAAGCTGCTTTTAAGTGAATGGAAGACTAAGGTAATATTCTTCTGTGTAAACTCCAAAGAGCTTAAGAAACTCTGTATTACTAGAATAATTTCTACTTTGGGTAAAAACTAAATAGGTCAGCAACAAAAAAAAAACTGTAGGCATGATCATAGTCCGAGAATTCAACTGTAAAGAATATAAGGACCTTACAGCAGTCAACAAAAAGCTGAAGCACTGTACTGAATGTAATCCATGTCTGTGTCTGCATCCTTTAATTAAGAGGCAAAGGCCAGATCCCTACTACTACCGAAATTTTGCTGTATGGCATAGTTAACCTGTGGGGTTGGGAGTGGTGTAATAGCTATGGTGTTTGCCTCGCAGACACAAGGTACATGGTTTGATTCTCGCTTTTGAAAGGGAAATTGTCTAGACATAAAATGTGTAGACAGAAAATGTCAGATAAAGGCAACTAACTTAGTACTTGCCTATAGACTTCCCTGTACAAACATGAAAGTTGAAAGAATTATTATGAATAACCTTTGCTGTGTTCACAATACAGTACTGCTGGCTGAAAATGAAGATGGCCTGAAATATCTGCTTATCAAGATTAAGCAGCATAGTTATTATATTAAACAACCTAGTTTACCTGTCTTGTGGCATGAAGAGATGAAGTCCTGACTGTGGCTCAGGTGACCCATGTTCATTAAGCAACACAGGTGTCTGTGGGACTACGCATGGAAGCATGAATTTGAGCAGCCAACACCAGCTCATTCATACTGGGAGGGAAGGGGGCTGCTAGGCTTGTGACATTGGTGACACCTAACAATGGCTGGATGTATTTTCTGACTGCAGAGGCTGTGTTTGCTCATGCTGTATCAGGCAGGAGCCTTCCCTGCTGAGCTGAGAAACAGGATGTATGTGGGAGCATGTACAACTCCTCTCTCTGACCAAGTAGCTATTATGAGTCATTGAGCAGTCTAGGGGAAGTTATGGTAGACCACTCCACAGAACTTGCAACTGGACCACTTCCTACCACCCAACATGGGAACTGATGGGCTAGCAGGAACAAATCGGTTACAGGGCTCTCGCTTAGGTCAGCGATACCCAGCTCCCTTAGCCCAGTGATGCCCAGCTCCCACATCTGCAGAACAACTGGATTGATTCAGTGTAGATAGGGCAGCTGTTGGGCAGGGAACATGCAAGGTGGGGGAGGTGATAAATTATTAAAAAAATTAAGCAATCTATTCTCAAAATGGGCCTGCACCATAACACAAAGAAGACAAATATCCAGACTAGTAAAAATGAATAAATGTATTCTTGTTTGACAATAGTAGAAATAGTACACATCTTCCACTTAGATCAGTAATCAGTAATGAAATGACATGTCAAAAAATCTGACAGTGAATTGCTGTTGGCAGAATGGCCATTAAGGATTTAGTTCGATCCTCAAATGCGGATATTTTTTATCTTGTTTCATCTTGTCCAGGCAGTGGTATTATCAATAACATCAAAAAGCTGTTAAAGTTGAACAGTGAATAGCGAAGACACGAAGAAAATTAACATCTCTGAATTATGGTATGGCGAATACTACTACTTGTACCACAGATTGTCCAAAAAATAATCTGTACTGGAAGAAAAAAATGCATGTATTCTCTGAAAGCTCAGATGATGGATTTTCAGTTCTCATATTTAATGCTTATCATACAAAGAGAAAGATCTTTAGAAAAAGATGTAATGCTTACCATGGTCGAAGTTTAGTATAAATGAGGACACCCTGCAGTGTGATGGGTTAATATAAAAACTACAGCAGCGGATACCATTGTATCAGTGATTTGTCATCTGACTTATGACAGAACACAGTGTAGGACAACTGTCTGTAGGGTTGCCTTCCGTTGACATTGACTTGACAACAACAACACAGTTGCCATGGGTGATCTAAGTTGTAGTTACAGTAAAACATCTCACTTTTCATTAGGTCTGTCTACAGGCTTCCACCACTGCACAGCTCTTTGTGTACTTGCTTGACCTACCTTAAATTCTAAGGTCTATTTTTTTAGGTCTTACTCCCTTATAAATTAATTCATAAAAATATTTTCCAGACTTCGAAAATCTGATTAATGCATACCTTTCTGCTAGCAACATATGGTCTGCCAACCAAGGTTTACTCACTGTAATCAAAATGTTCTCCAGAACTGTCGATAAAGTATCTTTCATTATTCCAGCTTTCAGCCTGGAGTGATCGATCTACATACTTCTGATGTAGTCAGTTTTAGAGTTGGAGAATAGCACTGACTCTGTGCTTTTCTTGTAGTATTTCATAATTTTCCTGCACTGCTGTATCTCCACCTCTCTCCTAGATATATAACCTTCACAGTGGTCAGATATCCTTTTTGCATCTATACCATACATTAGCCTCTGAAATGCTTCACTGAATACTAGTAAGTTGTCCTCCAGTCATCCCTTTTTTTTTTTTTGTCTTCCCTCATTTGCCATTTGCTGAACTAAAGTTTTTTTTTTTAGTCATTATGATATCACTAAGGTGCGGTCATCTTCATATCGATCACACTTGCAGCAGTCTAATGAACTTCCACTGTAGAAAGCCTGACATCAGGCCCAACTTCCAGAGCTCTTCACGCTTCTTCTTACAGGGTGTCATGATATGCCTTTTATAAAGCCAATGTCCACCTGCACCATTTTAGATCTTTTCTGCAAAGTTAGTCTGGAGGAAAAGATAATTGAGGGGCATGAAGCTGAACATGAGTTTGGATTACAACTCTGAGATTGCCTTATCTGAAAGGAATTGATGAGTTTAAGCAACGAGAAATTGAAATGGGAGTGCTAAGTGAAAGACCAACCCTTGTAGAGTTTTTTAGTGTAGTGTAAAACAAAAGATGCTGTTAAAAACAGGATAATTAGTAGACCTTATAAAATAGTGCATGGCAACTGCAAGAATTAGTTGCTGTTAAAAAAAGATTGGGAAAAATAAGCAGTTTACAAAGGAGCGATGAGAAGAAATATATAGGGCTCCCAGATACAGTGTAAAGTTCAGAAGGTTCAAAATTTACAGATTAAAATGTTTTCATAAGTATTTTATACTGTAAATAGACTTCAGAGAATTGTTCCTCAGGTAGAGAGCAGACGTAGGAAATGGGATGGGGAAATGGAAAAGGGAGGTAATTGGGAACATGGTTTTAGAGAATATAATGAGCTGGCAGATTTTCAAATTCCCTATGGAATGCTTTGACATAAATGTTGGGGAATGAATTATAATAACTTAAAAAATTATTTTTCTGACCTGGGGTACATGATCTGACTTGCCTATACATAGCAAGGCATCTAAGTTTAATGCTATTGGCTGATAAAAGAGCAATTTTTACAAAATGGAAATCAAAATGTATACCAACCCATAGTGAAAGTTTTGAATTTTGTAAAGGAGATAAAAGAACTAAATGTGGAATTTTTAGAAAAGGGAAGGAGGAAATTTCATAGAAATAAATGAAGTTTGTGGGAACAATATATACTGTTATTCCATGCCTTATTCCTTTGCTTTAAACAAGTTCAAATTCATCAGTGGGCAGCTTCTTCCCCTAATTGTTTCAGTGGTGAGAAGAATATTTTCTCACTTACTGAATAGGGAGGGAGTTTAACTGTTTAAAGACATTTGTAGGGTTAATTTCTTAATATATGCTGGACCAGTTTAGGTCGTGAATTTAAGCTAGAAAGTCAGATTCCCTAGCTTTTTGGTTTTGAATGAAACGAAAACACTAATAAGATATTTGTTACTCAGGCAATTCTGCTAGCATTACATTTTTAAAAATTTGTGGGGAGTAGGTCAAGCAGAGAATGTATTTTGGTGAAATTATTGGATTTGGCTGAAGTTGCTATTAGTTGTATATATTTGGTAATTAGAAATTCCAGAAAAACGCATCAGCAGCAGTATTTTCTAAAATGAATAGTTTCTGTAACTTATAGAACGCCACTTCAAATCATTGATCTGCTCAGTCGTTCCTTCTGAGTCTTTATAGCTCAGAGCTAAGAGCTGTCATCTGCTCAGTGAGTTGTCCGGAAGATGTTGGTGCATTCGGGCTGCATGTCACCTCTTGTGCATCAAGACAGATCTCAGTAATGCAGCTGCATTATAGACATGCCACTTCACATTCAGCCCTCCTACCAACAGTGCCCCCTTTCTCTGCCATTCATAGAGTAACATCTATCACTTTCTTAACATTTTCCTCCCTTTGATGAAGGATTCTTTGTCTTTTCTAGTCTCAGTTGAAACTCCTCTGCATCCTGTCTTACATGTTTACTTATAGATTCTCTTGTTTACATCCTATCCCTTCCATTGTTTGAATGACTACAAACCCTGCCCGAATAACTGCACCTTCTCCCTGGTCTTTCTGTGCTCCATCCCTTAAAAAGTGTGTTTACTTTCCTGCTTCCAGTCATGACATTTGTGCTACTGTCACACTAACGAGGCATTATTCTTGCTTCAGTGCCCCTAGTTTGTGACTTTGTGCTCATTTACATTGTCAGTGGTACAACTGGTAGCACTCAAGCATTTTCTGCAGAAGGCTGTGGGTTCTATAGATTCATTGCTGACACTGCAGTGTATCATAAGTGGGGTGGTGCCAGACTCCTGAGTGTGTCATCCTTTGGATGATATGTTAAACTGAGGTCCCATCTGCTTGAATTTGTGGTAGCTCAGATGCTGTAAAAGATCCCACAGCAACTATCGATCGAAAAGAGTAGGGGGAAGTTTCCTGATGCCCTGGCCAAATTTCCCTAGCAGTATGAATACTACCTCAAGTCTTCTCTGAAGAGAGGCTATTAGACTAGAGGGACTAACCTGATTAACAAAGGATAAATAATTAAAGTAAATGTATTTGCTGTCATTTACACAGTTTGACAGTTGATGGTTATTTTGATATACTGGAATTACTGGGAGGTTGGCATAATTGTTAAGGTGTTTACCTTACAAACACAAGGTGTAGGGTTTGATTCTCACATGGTGTAATTGGCTAGGCTTAAAATGGCCCCCACGGCAGTTAGCCTAGTACTAATCTAGGAACCTGTCCACTTGTAGTTCCATACTTGATCCTTCATTTAACTTTAATTTTTGAATACATTTCATTAAGGTAACTGTGACTCACTGTACTTGTGACAGAAAGATTTAACATACTTATAAAGAGCAAGGTAGCATAGCATCATATCTGTAGTGATAGCTGGGGTTTGGCATAATAGTTACGGTGTTTACATCACAGACACAAGGTACAGGATTTGATCATCTCCTTTGGGGAAACTGGCTAGGCTTAAACTGGCCTGCTATGGCAGCTAGCCTTGTACTTACCTATGAACTTAAAGAAGATTCATTTGAAGTCACTCTACCATTTAGTAATATGAACTAGGATACCCAACTTTCTTTGTGCTATCACTAATCAAGCCTTCCATATTTTGACATTTCCTCAGAGAGAGGCTGGGGACATGTTAATGCAAAGGGAATTAATAGTATAAATGTTTCAGTGCATTTTCACAGGGTGTTAAATATCATTCACATGGCCTATTAACAAGCACATGTCTGAGTGCCATCTCTCAGTATTGTGTGTTAAACTTTGATACTGTGGCAAATTATGTGTAAACTGTAATGTTGTTCACTTCATTATCATGCATGATTATGTTCTTCCTAAGACAGTGCCATAACATGCCATGAGGTCGAATTCAGAGATTTCAAAAGTATAATTAGCCCAATTTGCAGTACTAAACGTATAATCACTTTGCCGTTTATGTGAATCCTTAAAAGTAGAGACGCAGTGCTAGTCTGTGTGCTAAATTCACCTTTCAGTTTGTGTGATCAAAATACTTGCATTGTACGTATTATTTATTTATGGGCATTTGATTACCGGGAAAGTCCAACTGGGTTAAAGCCCTTTTCAGCAGAGGCCTGGGGAGAAAAGCTCCAAACTTTTACAAAACATTTTAAGAACAATAATTTTACAGTCTTCAAAAATAAAACAAAAACATTTGTAGTTTAAATAATTATTACACATTAGACATAATATAAAAACATTGGTTAATAATCAATGCAAGTTGCATGACAGTTATTTAATATTTGTAGACAGTTTGTAGAGAAATTAAAGGTAAGTTAGTGTGATGGAAACAGGCTTATGGTATATTTGGAGAGAGAGTCATGGAAGAGAATTTGATTGATTTAAGGAAGTAAGTGAAGAATGGAAAGTAAGGTGAGATGAGGAATAAAAAGGTACTTGTTCACATTTAGGGATATAGTTTATCCTAGTTTTGAGCAAGAGCAGAGACCGATTTTTAGCTAGGAAGTCTTTCTGAGTGGTTTTGAAAGATAGGAAGGGAGGGTATTGACCTAATGGATATGGGTAAGGAGTTCCAGTCCTTAGCAACCTTGTACGAGTACAGTCAATGTTCAGCAGTTTTACTAGATCCTTTTCTCTGTACAGAAATGCTAACTGAGCTAAATATTCTGGAATGCTTTACCTGTGTTTTTTATTGAGGTGCTTGAATCATTCATAAAATACTGGAATGCTAAGATGGTTGGATGCTTTTTGTACTGGATTTGATGTACCATCTGGATTGCTAACTTTTGTATTTTATTACGTTGCAGCCATCAGTGTCTGAGGATATCAACTCAAGCACCAAGACCTTTTTTTGTTCCAACAACACGTACAATGATATGGCAACACTGTTGTTTAATCCCCAGGAGGTTGCTATTTTACAGCTGTTTCATCAAGATGGTAGGTGTATATTATAGTACTTGTGTACGCGTATTGTATTTTGCCATGTTTGTATGAATGTTAATGATAGTACGTACAGCAGGGTATCTTCAGTAACGTGTTTTATACAGTGTTGAAATACACTTAGGCATCTCTGAAAGAAAAATATTGCTTGTTAAGTTGATAAGTGCAGATATATAAGGTGCAAATGTTAGAAGACAAGCCTTTTTTTTTTTTTTTTTTTTTAGAATTTGGTAATCCTGTGCTATAAGAATTTAAAGGCTAGAAGTTCATAAGATCATAGGAGGTTATTAAGCTAATGGCCCTAGGTCCTTACAAGCCTAGCCAAGTTCAACCCTTGTTTTCTATAGGGCCTAGAAAGTCAGAACTGAATGCCCCTATCCAAGAGGGACATGAGTGAAGCCCTTGGGATGAATTTGCGGTTTCCCATCTAATCGTCCAAGTTATGCTTAAATATGGTCAATGAGGGGCTCTGTTTAACTTGAATTGGAATTTTGTTCCAGAGGAGACAGAACCTCTTTGAGACATATCTGTCTTTCCAGCAAGTCCTGTTGATGTCACAGGCTAAGTTAAGGTCCCTAGAGGAAGTGAATAATGTACCATTTGACTTATGTATGTGGAGTATAGCCATTAAGGCAGGATCAGAGGTTGCTCTGTATGCAAGGCACAGGCCGCCTCTGAGTAGTCTGTACAATACAGAGTATAGTGACAGTGGTTTCAGTCTGTTCATGTATGACTTGTGCTGAAGACCCTGAATTTTCTTGTTGTGAAACCTTTGAGGTCTTGCTAGTTGCTGCAGGTGCCTGATAAGGTACATACTAAAGGGAACATTGTACTCTATTATTGGCCTGATGAGGGAAGAGTACAGGGGGGTTATAACCTTTTGTTTTGGAAGCTATGCCCTTACTTATGAGGTGAGCAACATAGAAGACTTTCCTAACCACTGTGGAGACATGGTGATCAAAGGTAAGGTTGCTGCCAACCTGTGTGCCGAAATCTCTCACCTCTGATTTAGAGCTTAGGGTGTTGCTATTAATATGGTAATCCACAGGGACATTGCCCTTGCCAAAGGGGATGATAACGCATTTTTTTGCATTGAATTTAAGTCCGTGAATTTGACACCAATCATTGGTTTGACTAAGCCCTTCTTGTAGGATGTTGACATTATTTAGGGAGTCAGTGACTACACCCAGTTCGCAGTCATCAGTAAACTTTGTCAGCCACAGATGTTTTGTTTTTGCCTGTACTTCCGAGAAGTAGATTCCAAACAATAGGGGACCCTGCACCGATCCCGGTGCAAAACCACTGATAACGGGTCTGCTGGTGGAGGTAGAATCCCCTATTTTGACTGTATGTGTTCTGTCGGTGAGACAGTTTGCAGCCCACCTGACAATATATGGGTTGATCCCCAGCTGGTACACATTGCCTAGGGCCCCTAAGACTGCCTATGCAGTCACTACAAATGGCATTTAAAATTGCTGCTTCTAGGCATGGTCTGCTTAAAGGGTTGTGGCTACTCTCTGGCAAAGGCGGTATTTTCATTATGCAGGGAGTGTGGCTTATTTGTCAGGAAATGGAAGGATGCAAAGGCTTCAACCCTGCCTGTTCTACATGACTCTAAGCTGCTGCTTTGCATAACTAATCAGCTGCTTAACCTAACCACACTACACTGTCCATTGACATAGTGCCAACTTAAGTTAAACTTCTTCATTTTATTCCACATAGGCAGCACACCTCTAGCAACAAAACTTAAATTGCACATATACTTCATTAAGTGAGTCTGTGAAATATTTAATGACATCATCCAAATCTCTGGAATTAAAATGGAAGGTCAGCTTGAATGTGTATCCTTCTGTAACCAGTCTCATAACATTTGGTATCTTTAGGTCGTGTAGCAACTGTCTGATGCTCACAGATAATGAACTCACTTAGTACAAGACGTTCCGTTTGTGAGGGATGCAGGTACATAACTAACATGGATGTCTCTCACAAAAACATAAACTGTGAGTGATGCACATTCCCACAACAGTCTAGACCAACCTACACTAAAATGTGCTTTGTTAAAGCTGTCAAAAAAATCCTTGCCAGAACTTCCTAGACTCATGAAGACAAGCTCTCGGTGAAAATCTGACACCATATCTCCTTTTGGCACACTTAAACAAAACAGTCACCAGGATTTAAATGATCTCAAATCCAGTACATCAGACCACTCTAAAAAATTTAAATGATTCAGTGATTGATGACTGTAGTCAAACACACTGAGCCTCCACTCACTAGGCTAGACCAAGACAGTGTGATGGGAAGTTGTCTTTCAAGTGCCAGTATCTCTGACATCTTAAGAGCCCTTAGGGGCCTTTCACTTAACTGTGATAATGACATAGAGAGACATGTTGTAACTGCCCATACATGTCACAAATGGAGGTAAAACTCTGGTCCTGAGCAGAATCCTTCCTTCTACAATAATGATGCTTGTGTACAAAGAAATGATAATTGGCTGAATAGCTGGTGTCATTCCAGTGGATCTAGTATGTGTCAGCGTAGGGTTAGTTGCTTGACAGACTTGCTTCGCCAAGGATGACCTGCATCTGTTTCCGAAGTTTCTACACACTGGCTAAAGTCTTTGCTGCCCCCATAGTGCCTTTTTTAAGAGGAGTCCAGCTGATGGCATCTCAACTTAGCTAACATATATCAAGTTCAAAACAGGATCATATTAAGGTGTCTCTGTTCAATTCCATTAACAAGATATCCAATCTTGAGGCACTTGGTTTAAATGTTCAGAAAGCACTCCCTCCATACCTTGGTTTTGCACGTGCCATGCCATCAGACCCAGTGATAACTATGATGGCATCTCCATATTTGTTAGAGACTATAGCCCCTCTTGACAAATTCACAATGTCTCGCAAACAGAACTCATTCAGCTCCAAATCATACTAAACATGATCAATTATCAGTTTATAGCCTGTTCCATGATACGCTTAGTGTCCCCTGACAATTACAGATGGTTCTTAAATACCCTTAATGAACTCCCTGTGAGCAGGAACCCCATTATTTTGGGAGATGTTTAGCTACCCATCAATAAACTTAAGAACCTACACACCTCAAATGTAGAATGCATGCCAAACGTTTAGATTTCATAAACAAAAACTCTCGGAACCAGATTATTAATAGACCCACTAGAGGACATAATATTCTTCACCTGGTCCTTCCCAGTGTATTTTCTTCATGTACTATTCCTTTGGTATCTCCTTTCTCGGTTAAGCTGAAGCATGAACTAGCAATCTTCACACTTAAAATATCTAAACCTACAGATATTATTTCAGGTGTACAAATCTCATCAGATTCTAAGACAGAGTTTCAAAATTCACTTATAGCAGCACAACTCCATATGTTGTCACACCAGCTAGCTTCACAAAGGAGTTGTATGCCTACTTAAGTAAATGTATAGAATTGAGAGGCCCAACCAAATTTGTAACGGGAAATTTAAAAGCAAGCCACTGTGGTGGTCCACCAACATAAATTAACTCTACAGTGAAAGAAAAACTTCACAAGTGTATAGCAGATCAAAAGATGGTTAAATCAAGGATAATATCAGAAAATTTACTAACTACTTGAAAAATACTAGGACTACTATAGCAAGCCATGAACTTGGTTAGCATTTGAAGCTAATGAGAATTAAAAGTCTTCTTTAAATATATTAGAAGCAACACCCAACATCGCTCTGAACTTACTAATAATGGTAGCACTTATTCTGACCCAGTAGACATTGCCAACATGCTAGCAAATAAATTCAGAACTGATTTTACTTCAAGATGACTATCCAAAGCCCGATTATCCCTGAAGCTTTCAGGACCCCCTTATCTTCACTTAAGAACGTGTACTAAAGTTGCTCTCTAAGACTAAAAATACTTTCTTCATGGTACCTGATAATATACCTGTTTAATAAAAAGTACTAAACAAGAGCAGCTAATTGGTGCACAGTCCAGAAACAACTTAGAACCAACAAATTGTGTTATAAAAATAAAGCTATACAAAGTCTGCCTCCTTAACTTATTTAACCTGGCTAAAGGCTTTGTCCCTGAGGCTTCCCACACAGTATTAGCAATGCCACTCTCACTAACTCTGGGAATCATGGGCTCATTAGCTGGATGAGTCTTGTTTGCAATGTCATAATGGCAATTATTACTGACCTGATAAACTATGACATTCAAACCTCATCAGGCTAGACCTGCAGCAGTTTGGGTTTCTCAGACGTAGATCCTTCCTAATGAATCTATTGAACTTTTTTGAACATTGGATACCTTGACGTGGCCAAAGCCTTTGAACCCCCCCCCCCCCATGCTAGCATAATTAGTAAGCTTAATGCATTACCAGTAGATCCCTGTGTAGTCAGATGGATAGCAAATTGGATAAAGGACATAACCCACTTGATGCTGGTCTGATCTCGAAACCATGAACCAAGGCATTTGGCTATGCAAGTTTGCAGATGACTGTAAACTGAAAATCATTGTCAAAACACCTTCTGATACCAAAGCCCTGCAGCAAGACACTGCACTTGTAAAAATACCTGGTGTACTAAAACAGGCTTCAATTAAATGCTAAAAAGTGCAATGTTGTCACATTTGGTACACTCCCCTCCCCCTAGCATACAACATAGACAATACCCAGCTCCAGAATGAGAATGTTTTTAAAGACATACCAATAAATGGAAAAAAGGGACTGGAAGGATAACCACGATAAAATCCACCACTTTACTGAACACACGCTGCAAAGTTCAAATATAACACACAGAACGTTTTAAATGGATCACCTCGTTTCGTCAGTATAACTTCTTCAGATGAGCGTACCAACTCCTAAATCCCCTTTTATGTACGCACAAGAATCCCCAGTTAATCAATTATTCACACCTAAAAAGCACAAGATATGGAATGCATAAAATCTATACAGTATATTTTGTGGATAAAATCTCTTTCTTAAAATCATATTGAATGATAAGTATAAATATATGTAATAAATGTGTGGAAAAAGTGGACATTAATAAGGAGTAATAAAAAAAAAACTTTAAAATATCATGTAAAACCATGTTAAAAAGTTATCAAATAACAACATCCATCTACTGGGTAGACTCATAAAAACATCTGGAAAACTTTAAGCACCCCATACAAAGTTTAGCTGCCCTGAGCTTTAACACAGGCATCAAAGATAACATGTCATTTAAGCCAGGGTGCCTGTTTGCTTCCAGCATCAAATGCCAATACAGTTCCCTATATTCTAAACGTGCTTTCCAAGGTTCTTGGATCAATAGGCAGTGTCTCAATTACAATTCAGCTCCTACACGATTCTGTGTATGTTTGTATAAGCTGTTATTGATGTTCCTTTTCTTTATGTCATATCTATGTTCATACATTCTCAACTTTAGTTTTCTTTCAGTTTTGCCTGTATAAAATGCCTTGCATTTATCACACAAAGCTAAGTAAATAATACCATTTGTATTACAGTTATCAAAATCCATAGTCTTAATGGATCTGTCTCTACACTTCAAGTATAACGTCACCCACTTTAACATAAGGGCACTGGGCACAACAGCCACATTTATATGTACCCCTCTTGTTGGAATTGGGATTGTTGACCCTAGACGTACCATTTTCCAAAATGTTCGTAATATTATGACCCCTTCTGTAGATACATTTAAGTGGCTTGTCAAAAATGTACTGCAAGTCTGATATACTAGCAAATCTGCTCCATTCATTTTCTATAATATTAAGGACAGCTCCTGCCTCTCCATTGTAGGTGATGACCAAAGCACTATTATACACATTGTCTGTTGAACTCACGTTTGTTTGTGTGTTACTTAGGCTGTAGCCATCATTACCAAAAATGGAGGCAAACCTAGTTTCCCTTGCTTCAAGCACTTCACAGTACACCTCTGTTAGGAGCTTTTCTGGGTGTCCCCTAGCCCTAAACAGGCCTAAAAGATATGTACTTTCATTAACAAAATCATTGTCATCAGAGGTCATTCTGCTTATTTAAACAAATTGGCCTTTCACAACTCCTGTCTCCTGATAGTATGGGCGTGCACTGGTGTAATATAAATAAGAATTCAAAAAGGTCGCCTTTCTGTGCACCCTGCTTTTAAAATTCCCATTGTTTTTACTAATACAAATATCTCATCTCATCGTGACTCATTTCATAGGTAAACCTTAAAAAATCAGAGGTGCCAGATGAATAATTCAAAAATTTCCGAAAATTTACTTTCAGATTCTACCAAAAAAAGACATATGTCATCCAGACAACGAGGATAAAAATTCCAGCAGTGCCTAAAATCACAATTGAACATGCATTTCTTTTCCCAATGGGAGAGTATAATATTAGTGTACTTGGGGACACAATGGGCCCGCATAGCAACACCTCTTAGTTGTTTCAAATATTTGCCTTCAAAAAATATAAAATTGTTTTTTAAAATCATATCCATTAAAATTAAGCAAGTACGAAAATCATTATAGCTTATATCATTACTGTCACTTAAACTTCTTCAAACCATTCTAAACCCACATTATGTGGTATTGAAGTGAATAGATAGAATACATCAACTGAAATAAATGCCAAATTATCCAAGTAAAGACTAATATTTAACTTTTTCAAAATGTCCCATGAATCCTTATGCACATTTGGACCCCATGGACAGTTTTTTAAGTTTAGAGTCAACACATTTGGCTAAGGGGGCAGTAACAGAACCTTCAGCTGAAACTATTGGCCTTAGGGGGTGGGTTGTCATTATCCTTATGGACCTTAGGGATGCCAAATATAGAGGGAACTCTAGGTTTCTCAACATGTAAGAAATTGTAAGTTTCAGTGTCTATAAGCCCCGCAATAAGCAAGTCATTTAAACATACTTGTACTCTCTTGTAGGCGATATTTACCTCATTAAACAATACATGTACTTGTTGACATCACCCAAGATCTCCATCTTGCCCTTATATGTGATCTTGTCCATTAAAACAACCCCACCACCCTTGTCCATTTTCATTATTCTTAAAGATTTATTATTCCTACATTCATCCAATATGGTTCTCTCATCCTTGCTTAAATTAAGAATTACTTTATTATTACTTAATACTTGCCTTAATTTATTTTCCAACGTGCATTCAAAGTTTTTTAATTGTGTATGTAAAGACGGGTTAAAAGTAATTTTCCTAACGAAGGCGTGAGTATTTGATCTTTCGTGACCATTGAAAAATAGTTCTAAGTTCTTTTTCCGGATAAATAGTTTAAATCAACAAATAACCTAAAAATATCAGTCTTTGTCCTAGGAATAAAAGTGAATCCCTTCAAAAACAAATTAAAATGGCCTTTTTGCACATCGATATTGCTATAACTAAAAATGTTAACACCATTATAACTTATTTTAGGACCATCCTTAAAAATTCCACCATTTTATTCTATCTCTGATAAACTCCCTGTTGCCCCGTCCATACATTGTATCTGTAATTGACTGGTCCTTTCTTCCTCAACCTTTCTGACCTCCAGGGAGGGAGAAAATCCAAAGGGTCCCGTGGGACAAAGGGAACACCTTCATTTTGTTCATTAAACATAACATCATCCGTCCTTTTCCCATTAAAATTGTCCTTAACATTGCACCTCCTGAACTGCTTTGGTTTAGGATAGTGCACATTCTCTTTGTATTCATTAACATCCCTATCTGTTTTTCTAACATGCACATCTTTACATTTCAAATCAATCTTTCCCAATAAATCAAAATATTTCTCCTTTTCATCTTCAGTAGTGAACACTAAATCACTAATATTATTATTGTGGGTACGCTCAATAAGCTCATAAAAATTATTCATTTCACTTTCATTGTTTCTTATTATGGCTCTCATAATATCAAAACCACACTTGTCAACTGCTACCATAAGATCCTTATGAAAATCAGAGCCATTAGTAACATTATTAGAGTATCTGCATACCCTTAAGCCCTTGGGTACTATATTTAAATCTAAGAACTGTTTTAAATAATCATTGTCCATCTAATGCATTTTGTGTTTTGTTAATCAAATGTCCAGTTTACCAAGATTATTGGCATAAGTGTCATTAATGTTGTCATAGTAAGGAACATTACCCACAAAAACTAATTTATGATCTAAAATGACTTTAAAAAGTCTCTTGGAACCTGGACTGCCAACTGTGTTGCAGTCGACTTTCCTGTTCCTACTACCAGATGTACCAGCTTGGACAATCATTTCTGTCCCTCTCCTTTCTGTTAGCTGAGTTCTAAAAACATTAGGAAAATCCTCCAGACTGTCCCAGTTTTCATGAACAGAATTAACTTCCACAGCATTTTCATTTGCCTCCGTGTTTATATTACTCCTTATTAATGTCTACTTTTTCCACACATTATTTATTACATATATTCATACTTGTCATTCAATATGATTTTTAAGAAAGATTTTATCCACAAAATATACCGTGTAGAGTTTATGCATTCAACATTTCATATCTTGTGCTTTTTTGTGTGTGAATAGGTTCATAGGTAGGTACTAGGCTTTCAGCCCAAGAGCCTATGTAAGCCTAGCTAACAAGGTTTCCTGGCTTCCGCCACCCAAGAAGGTTATTTTCCTGTGCCCCTGTCAAGCAGGGCCACAGAAGTGATCCCTGGGGGTGAATTTCCTATCCACTAATCAAGATTTTTCTTGAAGAGTGCTAGTGAGGAACTCTGCTTGACATAGATAGGTAGCTTGTTCCAGTGTATGGGAAGTCTCTGGGACAGGAATCTATCCCTCCAGCATGGTCTGTTTATTGTGGTGACAAGGTTTATGTCTCTAAAGCGTGTAGCTCGGAGGGACTGGGATTTCTTTAGGTGTAGCATGTCCAGCAGCTCTGGGTTTGTCATAGCTTTGTATGTTAGGCAGAGTTCACTTCCGAGTAGGCGATATGCTACTGAGTAAAGCTGCAGTTTTTTGAGATGGTCAGCATAGGGCATATGTTTGAGTCCCATAATCCTCTTTGTGAGGTATTTTTGTGGCCTTTCCAGCTGTTGCAGATGTATTGTGAAGTACATTCCACAAGGGGCGTTGTACTCAATAATGGGTCTAATGAGAGCCGAGTAGAGGGGAACAATGACCTCTTTTTTCCTGGATGAAAATCCTTTCATGATGAGGTGTGCCATGTAGAAGGATTTCCTGACTACTGTGGCGATGTGATTATCAAAGGAGAGACTACTGTCCACCTGAGACCCCAAGGTCTCTTATCACACCGTCAGCGTTAAGTGGACTGCCACCTGTGTGGTAGTTCATGGGTACAGTGTTTTTACAAAGGGGATGACATTGCAATTTTTAGCATTGAGCTTGAGGCCATGGCTCTGACACCAGGCATCAATATCAGTGAGGCCCTTCTGTAGGATGTCCACATCATTTGGAGACTCAACTATGGCACCTTATTTATAGTCATCTGCGAACTTCATCAGCCAGAGGCCTTCTGTGTTAGCCCTTACTGCAGAGAAGTAGATCCCAAACAGGAGAGGACCCAAGACTGAACCCTGTGGTACTCCACTTGTCACAGGTTTGAAGTCAGATTTGGAGTCTGCAACTTTTACAGTGTGGGTTCTGTAAGTGAGGCAGTTGGCAACCCATCTTGTGACGTGTGGATTTATGCCCAGTTTAGTGAGTTTATCTATGATTCCAGAATAGTGGATGGTGTCGAAAGCCTTGGTGAGGTCAATTTAGGCTGTGTGAACTGCCTTACCCTTGTTTGCAGCTTTGGTGACTGTTTCAAAGAAGTTGATCAGGTTCAGGAGGCATGATCTGCCCTTCACAAACCCGAACTGGGTGGGGTCCAGAGCTTGGAGGTTACCAATATCTTTGTTTATGAGTTCCATGATGATACGTTCCATGGCTTTGCAAACCAGGCTCATCAGGCTAATAGGGAAATAGCTCCCGGGGTCCGTAGTGGCTCCCCCTTTGTGGAGTGATTAGTGGGTACAAAGCCTGTTGTGAGGCTATGAGTGAACATGGTGCTTAGGTGGTGGTGGTGGTGGTGGGGGGGGGCAGTTCATTCTGAAGTTCGTGTAGAATGCAGCCTGGGATGTTGTCTGGTCCCATGGATGCTGTGTTCTCTGCTTTGGAGAGTGCAGTTTTTACCTGCTCAGTTGTGATCGCAGAGGCACTGCATTCTTCCATTATGGATATGGGCCCTTTAGGGGGTAGGGTAAAGTTAGCACTGAACCTGTCAGCCAGGATGTTGGCGATATCAGTTGGTTCCATAATTTTCGTGCCATTGTGCTTCAACTCAGAGCAGATCTGAGTGTCGCCATTGAGATTCTTGACATAGCTATAGAATGCTTTGTGTTTGTCCTTAGAGTCAGTGGCAATCTTGTTTTCGTAGCTGGGTGTGGAGGATTTTATGAGGGATCTCAACTTCTTACTGTAACTGACCAGGGAGCTCTTCCACTCATGGGATTTTACTCTCTTTTGCAACAGTTTCTTCCTTCTGTTGTAGAGTTTGTTTATAGCAGGGAACCACCAGATTGGCTTTCTTTTTTTGAAGGATAGCATCTTGGTTCTGTTAGGGATAGCACAATCCATGCACTCATGTAAGTGCTTATGGAGTGTATTTGTGTAAGATATGACAGTCGTAACTGTATTGTCCATCTGCATGGGTGTCGTGAAGTTGGCCACTTCTGTCTTAAGAAGCATGTAGATGGCTTTGGAAAAATGTTTTACAGTCGTTTCCTTAATGGGGGGATGGGGGTGGGATGTGGATATCTATGGTGATTAGTTTATGGCCAGATCTGACCAACGAGGAGTTGACTTCAGGTCTGGTACACCAGTCACTCTTGTTGATAATGATTAGGTCAAGGATATTATTGCCCCTGGTGGGGGTGTGGATATGTTGATCCAGGGCATTGGAGTTTATGAATTCTAGAAAGCTTTGAGTGAAGGAGTTGGTACATGAGTAGTTTTCCCAGTTAATGGTGGGGTAGTTGAAATCGCCCATTATTAGGGTGTTTGGTTGAACCCTAATATTTTCTAGTATATCAAGAAAAGAGGAGTGGGAATCCTGGGGCATGGTGGGGGATCTGTAGCAAGCTTACAATATGGATTGCAGTTTTAGCCAGAGTTAGTTGTATTTGGATACATTCGGATTCATTATGTTGGGCAACTAGCTTGGAGATGTGGTTGTCATTAATGAATATGGGCACATCCCCAACCTTGGTGTTCCGGTCTGGGTTAGATGGCTGAAAGGTATGGTATGAGTTATATCCTGGTAATGCAGAAGTGCTCTCTGGAGCCTTGAACCAGGTTTCAGTCACTGCACTTTTGGAATGTACCTCACAAGACATCTGCAGCAGCAGGAAAGGCCACAGAAGTACCTCACAAAGAGGATTACTGGCCTCAAACATATGCCCTACACTGACCGTCTCAAAAAACTCCAGCTTTAGTCTGTACCGTATCTCCTACTCTGAGGTGATCTCTGCATAACATATAAAGCTATGTCAAACCCAGAGCTTTTGGACATGCTGCACCTAAAGAAATCCCAGTCCCTCTGAGCTACACGCTCTAGGGACCTAAACCTTGTCACCACAATAAACAGGACATGCTGGAGGGATAGATTCCTGTCCCAGAGATGTCCCATACTCTGGAACAAGCTACCCATCTATGTCAAGCAAAGTTCCTCATTAGCACTCTTCAAGAAAAATCTTAATGAGTGGATGGGAAATAGGAAATACACCCCGGGGATCACTTCTGTGGCTCTGCTCAACAGGGGCACAGGAAAATCACTTTCTTGGGTGGCGTACGCCAGGGAACCTTGTTGGCTAGGCTTACTTAGGCCCTTGGGCCAATAGCCTAGTACCTACCTATGAACCTATGCACAGATATCGATGTTCTCCATTTTAAGGAGTGCCTTGAGTGAGTGCATTTTGAGGTTTATACTTCAAGCATTGAGCAGCATTACCCACAGTTTTTGCTTGCCTGTATTTACTACGGTGGTGGGTTTGTCATTTGAACCTTGCCTAAAAAGGGCACTATACGGGCAGCAAGAGCCTTAGCCAGTATACGGAATCCCTGGGACGACAGGTGCAGGCCATGTCTGGCAAAGCATCATGGCCTGTCGACCGTGTCGTCCCAGGCAGTCAGATACTGGATCCCCTTAGAATGACACCAGAATCTTAGCCAATTGTTGAAGTCAATCATTTTGTCCTTGTACTGCATTATCATTTTGGGGATAGGTAGGATGCTGCTCAGGGCTAGGGTTATATCTGCCTGGATTGCAAGATCGGAGAGCTCCTCCATGTCTCTTTTCATGTAGTCCAGGGAGGTACGTCTCAGGTTGTTCACACCGACATGGACAATGAATGAGTCATATTTGTACCTGTTATTGAGTGACCTGAGTGGGTGGGTTATGTGGTGGATCCTGGCACCTGACAGGCAGCTAACAGTAACCTTCTACTTGTCTATTCTGGTGAGTGGAACATCAGTGTGCCTGACTATAGAATCACCTATCACTAATGTGTTAGGTACATTGTTTTGCCTTATGGGCTGTGGTTGAGTGGCACACTGCATCTGTGTGTTGTGTGTCTTTTGGGTTGTGATGAAGGGTGGAGGATGCTTGCGTTTCTGCTTTGGAGGTCTCTGTTGCTTGGGCAGATTCTTATTGAGAGCCTCTGAAAATGTTTTTGTCTATCTATGTGTGGGTTTTGGTGGTGTAAGTATAGTGGGACTATGTGCTGTGTGTGGTGTGGAGCAAGTGTTTACCTTCTCCTCCTGACAAGTTCAGTCTTGGGTTGAGAGAGCTTTGCCTTCAGTTTGACTAGGTAAATGCATCTCTCACAGGTTGTTGTGTTGGGTGGTAGGAAGAGAGGGTAGTCCGTGTACATGAGGCAATTGCTACATTTCCCCAGGATGCCGAGATTCATCCGGTAGAAAGGAGAGAACACCAGGAGCTCTCCCTTGGACATGCCTGGGTAATCACTTTTTTCCTCTACACAAGTGAGGGAAGTAAGTACTAGAGCTGTTTCCTCGAAGTAACTTGAGGAAGATAAGTACAAAAACTGTTAACCACTAGGTAATGAGAAAGGTTGAGTGCTTCAGTAATTTGTAGCTTATTTAGTGCTTACAACGGTTCTGAACCAGTGTTGAGCACGGAAAAGCAGATTCAAGTGCTGAGATTAAGAAACTGGCTAGTTCTAAGGGAAAAACTAAAGAGCAGACTTTATGGTGCTGGGAATAATTTAACCCTAGCTAAGCGGCGCTGCGCGATGCACAAACACGAGTTTTTAACTCAGAAACTTGAAAGGGATAGAAATTAGCCTAAAATGGACAATAAGGTAAATTTCAGAGCTGGAGACCACTCCTCTTGCAACAGATAGGCTGCTCTAATGCTTACTACTCTCACTGATAAGCAGGAAGACCTCCCACTGCCACAATAAAGTCTGGACCACTCAGAAACACAGACTAAAGTCCTGAAACCAGAAGATCTGGGATCTGGACTATTCTAGTATAGGAAAGTATGGGAAACGAGCAGTACAGATAGTATTTTTTTAGTCTTTTTGTTTTTTAAGAAGTTAGGCAGCAAAACGCAATTTAAAACAGTAGAAATGCACAGAAAAGGCTGTCACACTTGAGTGTGACACAGTATTAAATGCAGTTTAAATTTTAGCTTTTAAACAGATAAATCAAGTGCACACACAGTAAAACGATTTAACAGTACAATGCAGCAGAAATACAGCAAAACCACAGTAAAAATGGCTTTTTAAAAGTGCGATTAACTAAAACAGTTAATAGAAAGCCAAAAGGGTACTTAAATCAGCAAGAAAGTCCCTCCTTCTTGTTTCTGGTACTGTAGTAGTCTGCAGGACACCCAAACAGGATCTTCCGAGCTAAAACAAGTGCAAACCTGCACAAACACGGGTTTTTGACTCAGAAACTTGAAAGGGATAGAAATGAGCCTAAAACGGCCAATAAGGTAAATTTCAGAGCTGGAGACCACTCCTCTTGCAACAGATAGGCTGCTCTAATGCTTACTACTCTCACTGATAAGCAGGAAGACCTCCCACTGCCACAACCAGGTCTGGACCACTCAGAAACACAGACTAAAGTCCGGAAACCAGCAGATCTAGTATCTGGACTAGAAATGCACAGAAAAGGCTGTCACACTTGTGTGTGACTCCTACAGTAATAAATGCAGTTTAAATTTTAGCTTTTAAACAGATTAATTGGGGATTCTTGTGCTTATATAAAAGGGGATTTAGGAGTTGGTATGCTCATTTGAAGAAGTTATAGTGACAAAAACATGGTGCTTCATTTAAAGCAATTCTGTATGTGTTATATTTGAACTTTCCAGCGTGTGTTCAATAAAGTGGTGGATTTCATCATGGTTATCCTTCCAGTGCCTATTTTCTGTTTATTGGTATGTTTTTTGGTACTTTTTCCACATTTTCTCGTTTTAATGTTTTTAAAGACCTTGGAACTTAGGTTGATAATTCCCTGTCCTTCGATCATGATGTAACAACAGTAGCCTGCAAGTCTGTCTACTTAGTACATCTGTTTGCCAAAGGAATATCATTCAGATCAGAGAGATCATTGTTACGTTGTATTCAGTGTTGATTAGGCCAATTGTTGAACATTGTACCCTCTTTTGGATGTACCTCATTAGAGACATCAAGCAATTAGAAAGGTTTATAGGTTGGTACTAGGCTGTCAGCCCTAGGGTCTATACAAGTCTAGCCATAACAATTCCCTGGCTATTTCTTCCCACAGTATTTACTTCTCTGGACCCCTGTCTAGTAGGGCGACTGACATGATCCGCGGGGTGAATTTCCTATCTCCCATGCAATCATCAAGGTTCCTTCTGAAGAGGGCCAAAGAGGCGCTCTGCTTCACCCCAGAGGTTTCTAACTAATTGGCTTATAAACTGTAAACTGTCTGAAAAAGAGTAGGACTGTTACTTTACTCAGTATGTAGTAAATGTCTGAGGGAGGATCTATGCTTCTGAGCAATTAGGGACCCGGTGGTCCTGAATCTTTTGTGTCTCTACAAATTGAATTTGGTTCAGAATGAGACTGGATAATAGTAAGACACAAGTGGTCATAAGACTAATTTGCCTTGTAATTCTTATGATTTTATAATCTCATGGAAATTATCCATAAAGAGAATATATAGGTAGATATATACATGCATGCACATATATATTTTTAATGTAGCACACATGCACTTATCCAGCTATATAGTGCTAGTTGCATTGAACAACTTTTTAAATTCTGTTCTTATATTTATATAAATGAAAATAAACCATACAGACACAACTTTGTTGCAAACATTATAAACCATGCCGACACAACTGTAGCTGCAAACATTGTATATCACTTATAATATATCCAGTCATTGTCAGTCAGCCATTAAATAGCTCATTCACATCCTGCCTTAGTTTAAACCTCGTTCCTCCTCTGCATGTATTGATGTCACAGTTCCCATTTTTCCTATGTAATTTGCTCCTACCCTTTTCTAAAGATCCCAATTCCAGTTGTTTTATCTCTTTTATTAATCTTCGCTACTTCTAGTAAAGATGGTTTAGACTTTGATTTCCATTTTCTATTAACTGCTTTTTTGGCAGCCATCATAATTAGACTCAGCAATGCCTTAATATGTTTAGGCAATTCTGATTCTGTATCATAGGTCAAAAAAATCATTTCCTTAGTTACACCAGTTTGCTCACCCAGGATCTCCAACAGAGCATTCTGCAGGGAATCTTTAAAGTCTGCCAGCTCATTGCACTCCCAGAAAATATGTCCCCAGTTACCTCTTTCTTCCACATCACACCTCCAACATTTGCTTTCTACCTGAGGAAAAATTCTTTGGAGTCTACTTGGGGTATACAAATACCTATGTAAATACTTCCAAGAAAAGATCCTAAATCTTTTAGACTTTGTTGCATATTTGGGAAACACACATACAACCCCCATTGTTTTTTTTTTTTTTGTGAATTGCTTATCCAGTTTCTTTTTCCAATCCTTTCTAACGTCCTCTGATTGATTCTTATAGGTATCATGCAATATTTTATATGCTCTATTAATTATTCCTTTCTTAATGGCAAATTCTGTTATAGATTCTACTAAAAACTCTACCAAAGCTGATCTTTCCTTTAGGACCCCCTCATTTCTTTACCTTTACCTGTACTCTGATGTCAGTCCTTGATAGGGAAGGCAGTCTCTAACCTGCAGTCCAGATACGTTCTTGGCCTCCTCCCATTCTTTTACCTTTCCCTTTCCAGTTATTTGCTCCCAGCACCTTTGTTCCTTTACCAATTTTCTCAAATAAATTCCAGCCCCCTCTTCCGGTAGTCTGTATCCTTAATTGTAATTATCCCTATTGGAAGAATCTCCTTTCTTCATTCCAGTGTTGGCTTAGTTCTTAGAATACTTTCTGCTACTTTATGAATATGATATTCTGTATGATTATTCTTATTCTCCTTAATGATCTGCATCCAAAATCCCAGTATCTCCTTGTTTCTTGAGTTTTCCCTCCTCTTTCATCATCATCTCTTTCCACTTTGAATTATAGATCTGAAGTAGTTAACTTCATTTGTGCAGCAACCTTTGGGAATCGGATCCGACCTTGAATCCGAGCCAGCAGTTTTCAACAGCTTTAGATCCGAGCTCCAAGCTCCTCCCCCTACCCATAATCCCTGCCAACCCTGACTGACCTCAGATCTAGTTTGCAGCGGTTTCGTTCAGCAGCTTGATCCTGAGTCTCCTGGTGTTCTCGTCTCTTCGTGAGAAAAAAATTTAACTTTTTCAAATTTTTTTCTTTAATTTTTGGTGTGAGTGTGTGTTTAACCCCCTTATAGTCTAAACTCTCTTAGTTTTCCTTATTAGTTTTCCTTCCCCTACCTTCGTGGTTCCGTCAGTGTTGTGTGTGTGTGGGTTACTTTCTCAGTATGTCTGAGACCCCAAAGTTAATGTTCTCTAAGTGCACCGAGTGTGGCCATAAGCTGTCCCTAGCGGATGGCCACACTCTGTGTGTATTGTGCCTTGGGGTTGAACACCTGTCCTCTGGTATGTACCATTTGTGCAGCGTTCAACCCCAGGGCACTTAAGGACTGGAGGTCTAAGCTGATTCTGGCGGGTCTTTTGCCTCCAGATTCGGCTTCTACCTCTGGTCCTTCCGTGGCTCCCGCAGCGGCTGCCACTCCTGTTTCCCTCCCCACGGCCGGGACTCAACCTCCCACCTTAGGCTCGGAGGAGAGGGAGGCTAGGAAAGAAAGGAAGAGGGAGAAGCACCACAAGCGGCGGGCCGAGGCCTCCGCTTCGGCCCCCCCCCCCCCGGCTAAGCGGTCTTCTCCCTCTAGGTCTTCTGGTTCTCCTCCTTCTCTGATCCGGTCCCCGTGCTTTTCACCGGGTCCTGAGGAGGTGGAGACCCGATCTCAGTCAAGGTCATCGAGGCGACACTCCCACCCCGCCTCGGTGGCCTCGTCGAGATCCACAAGAAGTCTCACTGATGCAGATTTGGACCGGATGATGAGAAGATTCCTCCAGGCCCAACTGCAGATGGGAATGCTCCTGCCCCCCCCCTCCGGGGGGGAGCTCGACCCCCTTCTCCGACCCGTTTCCTGGGTTCGGAGTCTTCGGAGCCGGGCAGCCTTGGAGCCGAGGGTGTGTCGGTGCCGATAGTCTCAGGTACTTCGGCGCCGACACTTCCCTCTAGTCTGTCGGGTCCATTTTCTTCGGATCCGAGCTCTCGGAACCGAGGGCTGAGCTTTGGATCCGGTGGTATCGGTATGCCTTCGGCTCCGTCCAGGTCGGAGCATGCTGGTCCGTCGGATCCGATCGCTTCGGCGCCGGCCCCGATCCGTCTGTCGGATCCGAGGAAGAGTCTGCTTTCGGATCCCAGAGAGAGCAGCTCTCCCCTGGCATTCGATGTGGTGGAGAGGGTTCTGTCGAGGGATTCCAGGCCCCTATCCCTTGCCACGGCTCCACCCTGCACTCCTTCTCAGTTGGGCCCAGCTTCCATCACCCGGCCCAAGGGACAGCCTGCTTTGACGTCCCAGGTAGTTCGGTGGAACAAGACGTTGCTGGTGAGACCTCCTCACAAGGGAAGGTGCAATAGGAGGCACCTGGACTCCCCCTGAGTATTTGACTGAGGACACGGATTTGGAGGAAGGGGAAGGCTCCCCAAGATCACCCCCCGAAGATGTCTCATTTGGTGACATCATGGAGATGCTTAGAATAAAGGGGGGGTGGTCTGCCCCAAAGCCTACCTCAGACGAATCTGTGTTCCTGGAGGTGTTTGAAGCAGGCCCGTCTACCTCTTGGGTGTTCCCTCCGGCCGACCCCCTGGTAGATTTGATCAATGCCAGGGCGTGGAAGGAGCTGGACACTGTGGAGCCAGTCCCCAAGTGCCCGGACAAGATCCTTAGCCCACCCCCTGACAAGTCACACTGGAGTAAGGGTCCCCCGGTAGATGCCATGTTGGTGGTGGCAGCCACCAAGAGGGAACTTGCTCAGGAGAGCCCCTCGGTTCATCCCCAAGCAAGGAGTCTCGGTCGATGGACTGCCTAGGGCAGCTTGTGTTTAGTTCAGTGACCTTCTCTACATGGCACATGTGCTCCGACTGCAGCGGGACCTTATTAAAGAGTACGCTGCGTCACCCCCCCCCCCCCGTGTCCATGTCGGCGGAGGACAAACAATTGCACTCCACCCGGATGGCCACTCTACGATCTACATCTAACACCTCTATGCGGCTTCTGTCTCATGCCACGGAAGGAGCCGCTAGAGCTGGCAGAGCGGGCCTCGTTATGAGACGTCAGGCCTGGCTCCAACACTGTGATTTCGCGGAGCCCTCCAAGGCGTCGTTTGCTAATGCCCCTTTTGATGGTTCTGCCCTCTTTGGCAAAACCGTGCGACATACCTTGGTCCAGAGCGAAAAGGACGGGAAGACGTCTGCCGTCGGAGTCCGCTTCTCTGCTCCCCAGAGGTCCTTTTCTAAGAACCAAAAGGGACAGAAGAAGATGTGGTTCCAGAAGTCGCAACAGTCCCATTCCGCTCCGGACTCCCAGCCCTTCCGCGGCAGAGGAGGGCAGGGTGGACGCTGCCCTAGAGGCAGAGGGGGCCCGCGGAACTTTGGATCCAGAGAACCCTTCTCGGACCAACCCACGCAACACCCCTGAGGGGTTGCCCGACTGCTCCCCTCTGGAGGCAGTCGGGGGACGTTTCTCGAAGCATCCAGCAGCTTGGGAGTCCATCACGTCAGACCGTTAGGTGCTTCGCATCATATCCAGAGGATATCAGATTCCCTTCTCTCATTACTCACGCAGCCCCAGATACCTCCCCGATGTCCCACCCGATCAGAGGGAGGCCGCAGCAATGGAAATCCAACATTTGCTGGGAAAAAGAGCCATCCAACACGTCCCCCCAGACCAGTGCGGGTCCGGGTTTTACTCCAGGTTCTTTTTGGTGCCAAAAAAGACGGGGGACTTAAGACCAATCCCCGACCTTTCTTCCCTGAAACTGTCAGTAATCAAAGAGAAGTTCCGCATGGTCACTCTTCAATCCATTCTCTCCCTCTTACGGGAGAACGATTGGATGTGCTCTATAGACCTCAAGGATGTGTACTACTACATTCTGATGGACAGGCGATCCAGGAGGTTCCTCCGCTTCCGGCTAGGAGCCAGTCATTACCAATTCAGGGTCCTCCCCTTTGGTCTCACCACAGACCCAGGGTGTTCACCAAAGTGTTAGCAGTGATAGCGGCCCACCTGAGGCTCCAGGGAATTCAGGTCTTCCCGTACCTGGACGACTGGCTCCTGACCACCCCAACAAGGCATCTACTCTATTCAGCCAGAAACTACTTTCTCCGTCTAGCTCCCTGGCTGGGGATCACTGTCAACATAGAGAAGTCGTCTCTTACTCCAACTCAGATTATAGACTTCATAGGGGCCAGATTGGACACAAACAAGCTCCTAGCTTTCTTGACCACAGACCGGCTACTATCCCTGAGGCTACATGTGCAGGCCATTCTACAGTATCCAGCTCCCCTGGTGGAATTGGTCCTGAGGGTTATCGGCTCGATGGCGGCAGCGATCAACCTACTGCCAATGGCACGTTTGAACATGAGGGTCTTACAGTGGACCCTCCAGGTCCAGTGGTCCCTTCTTCACTACCCTCTGAGCCATCCCATCCCCCTCAGCAGGGCCTGCAAGAGGGCCCTCCTATGGTGGCTCCAATCTCCAGACCTTCAGCAAGGACGCCCTTTTTCTACGACCCCTCCTGTAGCCACGATGACCACGGACGCCTCCCGCCTAGGGTGGGGGGGCATTGTTCGAGCAGGACAGTCCAAGGCACGTGGGACCTCATGGAGACCTCACTGCATATCAACGTCCTAGAGATGAGGGCAGTGCTGTTAGCGTTGCAAGCACTTCAGGACCTTCTCCCCGTAGGAACGATTGCGATTCAGACGGACAACATGTCGGTTGTCTGGTACATCAACAAGCAAGGGGGAACCAGGTCTTACCCACTCTGTCGAGAGGCCATGAGAGTGTGGGAATGGGCTGTCTCCACCAACCGCTTTCTCATAGCAACGCACATTCCGGGGCGGTCCAACATCCTAGCGGACAAACTAAGTCGCACCATCCTGTTACCATACGAGTGGTCTCTGAATCCCGAGATAGCGAATCGGATCTTCGCCAAATGGGGTCAACCCTGTTGCGATCTCTCTGCCTCTCCCTCGAACACAAAATGTTACGACTACTTCGCTCTCATTTCCCCCTCCGGGGAATCCCCGAGAGACGCTGTGGTGCATGCTTGGCCTTCCGGTCTTCATTATGCTTACCCTCCTCTTCCTCTAATGCTGAAGTTTCTTCAGAAAGCCAGTCAGTTGGGGAGCAGGATAATCCTCATTGCCCCATTTTGGCCTCGTCAAACCTGGTTCCCTTACCTTTGGTCTCATCTCCTGAATCCTCCTTGGATTCTGGATCCCCGTCCGGATCCAATATCCCACCCCCTAGATCTCCCAGTCCCGAACCTGGACAACCTCAAGCTCACGGCTTGGCTGCTCCAGTTCCACTTGTAGCTAGGACTCCTGGTATCTCTTCCCCAGTTAAAACCATTCTAGTAGCTGCGCACAAGCCTTCTACTGGAAAGATCTATAGCAGCAAATGGAAACGTTTCTCCATTTGGGCGGAACGCAAACATTTGGATCCTTTTACAGCTCCTCTGCCCGCTGTATTAGACTTTCTGTCAGGACTGTTTCATCAAGGAGCTAGTTCATCCACAGTCAAGGTCCAACTAGCAGCTATCTCTCATTATCACGTTGGAAATGAATTGGGCCCTTTGATCACCACGAAATTGTGTAAGACCTTTTTGAAGGGCACCTTTTTGCTCAGACCCCCAGTGAAGGAGGTGTTCCCTCCTTGGGATTTAACGTTGGTGCTTCAGACTTTGACAGCTCCCCCTTTTGAGCCTGCAGCCTCCATAGATCTTAAATTCTTATCATGGAAAACGGCCTTTCTTGTCACTATCACCTCGGCTCGAAGGGTCTCTGAACTACAAGCCCTATGTGTAAAACCTCCTTACTTGACCTTTCACAAGGATAGAGTTTACCTCCGGACCAATCCCTCCTTTCTTCCCAAGGTTGCCTCTGAGTCAAATATTAACCAGTCCATCAGCTTGCCGGTCTTTTTTCCTAACTATCATAACAAAGGGGAATACAAATTACATTCATTGGATATGCATAGACAACTTCGCTTCTACATCCACAGGACATCTGGTCATAGGAAATCCAACCAGTTGTTCGTCTCCTTTGCCAAATTTAACTTGGGTAAACCTGTATCAAAAGTCACACTCTCTAGATGGATTTCACAATATATCCTTTTAGCATACGACAGTTCGGGCAGGCCCGCACCTCAAGGAGTCCATGCCCACTCTACTCGATCTATGTCTACCTCTGCGGCTTTTAAAGCTAGAGTTTCTTTGGATGATATTTGCTCGGCAGCCACTTGGGCTTCATCTCATACTTTTATCAGTCACTACAAATTGGACATTATCTCCAGAGGGAGAGCATCCTTTGGCTCTGCAGTGCTCCGGAACATCCTTCCATAAAGGCCGCCCAAGGTTCAGGTAGCTGGGGACTCTGTCCCAAAGGTTGCTGCACAAATGACGTTAACTACTTCAGATTAAGAAGTTATGTACTCACCATAACGTTCCATCTGAGTAGATGAACTTCATTTGTCAGCAACCGTCCCTCCCTCTTGCCCCCTCACTTGCAAATGTTCTCATACTCAGGTCCATGGGTTTTACCCATTTATCTTAGGATTAGTCATTGCTAGCAGTTTTTCTGCTGTTGGACAAACTTGATCTGAGGTCAGTCAGGGTTGGCAGGGGATTATGGGTAGGGGGAGGAGCTTGGAGCTCGGATCTAAAGCTGTTGAAAACTGCCGGCTCAGATCCGAGGTCGGATCCGATTCCCAAAGGTTACTGACAAATGAAGTTTACCTACTCAGATGGAACGTTATGGTGAGTACATAACTTCTTATTTTCTACTTGTACTATGTATAAGAGCCTTAACTGTGTTGCTCTGAAATACCCCTTCAAATCAGGTAAACCCAATATGCCCTGTTCTGTTAGAAGAATAAGCTTATCCTACTTGACTCTTCTCATCTTCCTCTCCCAGATAAAATCCTTCAGCTCTGTATTAAATGCTGTCCATAACTTCTGTTTCTGTTCTTGTCACACTTTGGGTTGTCTTTAGCTCTCTGAAGCTGTTAACTGAATCAGATATCATTTCCCTTGGAGATGGTTATAATGAGGAGGAGGAGGATGCAAAGGACAGAGCTACTCAAAAAGTTTTTTGTAAATATTTTGAATGCTGCGTTGCTGCGTTTCATTCAAAATGACATTCAAGCTATTTTAAAAATATGTTTTCATTCAAAATGGCATTCAGATAATTTCTGAGTATCTGTTTGCTGAGCTCGCAGCTGTGTGTAAAAATTAGTTCTTGCTAATACACACAGACACACACACACACACACACACACACACAGGTGCGCACACGCACAGGTGTGTGTCTAGATATAGAGATGTATATATGTGTGTATACATATATATATATATATATATATATATATATATATATATATGTAGGTGTAGACATAGACACACACACATACTGGCCATAGTGTGTGTGTCTGTGTATATATGTATATATATATATATATATATATATATATATATATATATATATATATATATATATATATATATATATATATATATATGGGTCTATATTAGATCACCGAATGCTTAAAAAGGCGAATGGTGAATAATCGACCCTATGTAAGTGAAAGCTTACAATTTCAAACTGTCAGAACAGCGATTTTTTTCCCTAGGGAAAAAAAAAATCACTGTTCCAACAAAAATTAAAATACTTTAAACATTACATTAAAAGCAGTGTGTTAAATTTAAAAGCCGCTTCGATATTTTGCCGTTTCAGGCTTTTGAGTTAGACCAAGACACATTCGAAAGAATGTGTCTTCGATCTTCTAATAGGTAACCTATATATGTGTGTGTGTGTGTATGTGTATATATATATATATATATATATATATATATATATATATATATATATATATATGTATATATATATATATATATATATATATATATAGGTTACCATTGGATGATCGAAACGCCAAAATGTCGACATTCATATCGCTAAGACCATATTATTGACATTCGGAATTTCGAACATCCAAAAAAATAATTAAATAAAAACACTAGAAATATCTAACACATTGCTAGCAAGGCGGCAAGCCCCCCTGCACCCCCTGTAACTTAAATATACCAACTCCGAGATAGCACTACCATGCAGGAATGGAAAATTTTCCATTCCGCACTGTACTCAGATGCCGGTTCCTCATTGTCAACATTGCACATGGCGATCATATGGTCTCAGCCATATATATGTCAGCATTTTGCAGTGTTGACAATGTGAAGGGGACCTATATAGATATATATATATATATATATATATATATATATATATATATATATATATATATATATATATATATATATATATATATATATATATATATATATATACACATATATATATATATATAATGTATGTGTATGGGTCTACTTCACGTCACCGAAATCTCATTTCACTGAAACCAAATCACCTAAAGTTCACTGAACTGTAAGCTGTAGACTTAATTTGGCAGTGTGTAGAGTACTGTGAGGCAAATAAAAGGTATATGCCCTTTTCCCCACTGTAGTGCAACCAGGAGTTGGTATGTATAGTTAGAGGAGTGTGGGGGCGGGGCATAGCCTCCCACTTTGGTTTTATATTGTCTGTTTTTTGTTAAGAGGATATATAAGTAGCTTTTTAAGTTGTGGAAAGAGGTAGCCATTAGTTTTGTGACTTTGTTTGTCTATGGTTTTCCATTTAGTCTTGTGAAATTTAGCATTTTAAGCTGTTGGTGAAATGCGAGTCAGTGAAATGAGTTGTCAGGGTTTTGAACTTTAGGTGATTTGGTCTCAGAAATGAGTGTCAGTGAAATGGGATTTCGGTGAAATAGACCCATATATATATATATATATATATATATATATATATATATATATATATATATATATATATATATATATATATATATACACACAAGTATTAATAGTTATACTTGCTTTCGTCGAAACATAGACAAATTGATGTTCCAAACATCAACCACAAAATGTCAGGTAGCAACCTGGTCACATGCAAAATTTAATGTAGAAAACATCAAAAAGCATTGTTTATTGCAGGGGCAATCCCTTCTTCACCCAACAACCCCCTGCTAATTATACATACTTAACTCTAAGATCAGACAAAATTATGGAAAGGGAATATTCCCCAACACCAAAATTTGTGCAGTCTCCCACACCTGTCAGTCATCTGCTTAGCGGACCAAAAGGGGTTACCTAAGCAGATATCAACCAAACACATTGTTGGAAAATTGCAGCGTACCCATATGGCTTGTGTGTGTGTGTGTGTGTGTGTGTGTGTGTGTGTGTGTGTGTAACTACATAATATTGTGTATGTGTTTGTGTGGTTCCCCTTCACAAGATCGAATGGATGGAAGCTCGAAATTCATAATCTCGAGACCAGAATCTTCAACTTCCATTCACTCGAAATTGTTAATGGGAGCCTTAGGTTTAAAAAAATAAAAAGTTAACTTATTGCAGGAGGTCAGGTCCCCCTGTACCCTAGCAGTTTAAATGTGAATGTTCCGTGACTGCACTATAGCGGAGGGATGGAAAATCTTCCATTTTGCGCTTGCGCTTATAGCTCGGAATGGGAGATTTCCCTTTCCTTCACTATAGTGTGATCTCGGAGTAGGTATATTTAAGTAGGGGGTGTGGGGGGGTGCAGGGGGGCAAAGCCCCCTGGCTGTTGAAAGTTGTTATTTTTTTTTTTGTCCCTTTCATATGTTCGAGTTTCTCTAAATTCGAGATTCTGGTTTCAAGTTTATGACTTTCGAGTTTAGAGAAATTCAATCATATGAAGGGGAACTGTTTGTGTATATTTATATATATTTATGTATATATAGCTGTATCTGTCTGTATATTGTGTGTGTGTGTGTGTGTGTGTGTGTGTGTGTGTGTGTGTGTGTGTGTGTATGTGTGGCAGAAGAGTGGCATAGTAAGTTATCAGTTTTGCCTCACAACAAGAGGCTCTCTGGTTAGTTTCTCATTTATCTAGGATGACTTCTGTGTGGAGTTTACATTTCCTGTGTTTGCTCAGGTAGGTTATCTCCAGATATAGTCTGTCTTCTTTTCACATTCCCGTGGCATGAGATAGGTGGATTACTGACTCTAAATTGCCCATAGTTGTGTTTGTAAAGCTTGTGTAATCTAGAAGCCACACCTAGCAATTTGCTTTCATTCTCTATTGCTTGTTAAACTTTGTCTGCTATTCACAGGGTCACTACAGGAGCTGAATGCAACTAGACAACATTAGGTGAATATACATATATAAATTTGTTTGTATGCACTTACAGTATGGTTTATACATGGGTGGTCAAGCAGTGTTTTGTCGACCACTGACTTATCTAACATGTTTGGTTGAATGTGGAGCTTGTAGACAGCTTTGAGCAGTGGAGGCTCCCCTGGACCCCGGCAACCTTATTTTTGAGTTTTATTAAGATGAGTTGTCTGACTTTTTTTTGTTTGTTTTGATTTATAACTTGATTTTAGTCAGTCAGTCAAAAGCTTGTATATTTATGGAGATAGATATAAATTTCATTGTTCCATAAAGTAAAAAATGTCTCAGTCTAATTCCATAAGTGCAGCAATTCAACCAGCCTCTCAAATTATAGACCCCGTAGCAATCCTGGCTCCTATTTCTAAGATTCTTGAAAATGTTGTTATACTCAACTACTTAAATTTATTACTGATCACAAGCTTGTGTCACCCTCCCAGCATGGATTTCATCCACAGCACAGTTATCACCACAGTCATCCTCACTACAGTAAACCAAAACAGAAACTTGGGTAATTTGGCATCGGCTTTATTTCTTCATCTATCAGAAGCATTTGATGTTGTTTGCCATAACAAGCTTATCCAAAAACTATCTTCCTTAGGCATTAACTTGCCGTCACTTGCCTGGCTCCAAAGTTACCTTACTGATATAGAGCATAAGCATTTATTTATTTATTTATTTATTTATTTATTTGACATTTGTTAGCAAGGTTGGTCTGTCTGAGCCAGAAGCCCATTTACAGTGGTGACCTGAGGAGAAAAGCTTCAGGATAATTAAAATTCAGAGTAACATACATTATTTATTTTATTTAACATTTGTTAACCAGGAAAGTCTGAGGTTGAACAAAGCCAATTTTCAGCGGAGCGGAGGCCTGGAGAGAAATGCTCCAAATGCATGTCTTTGAACATGGGATGAAACTGGAGCACCCGGAGGAAAGCCACACAAACACAGGACAGAAGGCACTGCAGCCAAGAATCGAACCGGAGAACCTCTTGCTGTGAGGTGACAACGCTACCTCTTCACCACTGCGCCACCTAAGCATGATATATTCTAAGTTATACATAGTAGTTAGAGTGATATAGTACAACAAAGGAATATACAAAACAATCAGGATTGAGCACAATACAGTTACAAAGATTACAGATAAAAGAAAGTGACATCTTAGACTATGATAAAGTATGTATTTAAAACAGAGTCTAGGAAAGTATAAGAACAGAGGATGAAAGAGTCGCTGGAACTCTAACCACAGAAAATATAATATTATGCATAGAAATCAAAAACAGGCATATATACAAAAAATTACACTGATGAATGGATGAAGTGGAAATACTGATATGGGATATTACCAGTGTAGTAGATCAGATCTGCCTATAATGGGAGATTGAAAGTAAAAAGTAGCTGTGTAGATGTTATAGAGGGAAAGAAGTCAGTTGAAAGACAAGTGGTAAGGTCGGAAAGAAAGGGAGGTAGGTAGGTTCCTGCAAGGACAGATCCATATGCTTAAGAGGAAGACTTTTAGTTGCGTTTTAACTTGAGTAGTATTTGAGATGCTTCTAATGTTGTTAGTAAGTTTGTTCCAGGCTAGAGACACATTGTAGTTGTAGAGAAGTTTACTTATATTTTTATTTGGTCTATGTATGTCAAGGAACTTCTGAGGGATCTGGTGGGGGTGTAGAAGGAAGCTAGTGAAGAGAGGGAGGTACAGGCAGTAGGTTTGTATAGGATGGAGTGGTTCATTTTAGTTGTGCTATAAAGCTGGTGGGGGAATTCTGGCCATTGCAGTTGTTTTAGTGCAATGCAGTGGTGAGATCTTTGAGGTTGGATTGTTGCAAATCTGCAATTTTATTATACGTTTGTTCTAGTTGAGATTAAGGTGAATGGTAGGTTTGTGAGGATGGGAGCAGCATAAAGTAGGCCTGGTAGCAAGAATGCTCTAGCTAGGGATAGTTTACTGTCAGGAACAAGGTATTTTTTGTTTTGATACAGTAGTCCTTGTTTTTGATGTGTCTTTTTGATACACTGGTGAATATGCTGGTTGTCTATTATGGTGCCAAGGAGTTTTGTATGTGGGTCTACTTTGATGATAGTGTTATCTAGTGAAGAGATGAAAAAGAAAGATTTATGTTCTGAAAGTGATTTTGGGATGAAGAATAAGAGTTTGGTTTTCTTAGGGTTTTAAATAAGCTGATTTTCATTAAGTCATTTTTCAGAGTTAAATGTGGTTTGTGTAAGAGAAAGGATATGAGACATGCTATTAGAGGAGGTGATGAGGGTAGAGTCAACTGCATATTGGATAAAACTAGAGTGGTTGCAGGCAGAGTGGAGATTTTTGGTAAAGATATTTTTTTACTCAAAGAAATTTTTATTACATTTTTTTCTATATCTTCAAATAGATCAAACCATAAATAATGAAACATAAAATACTATAACATAATCGACTAGTCAACTATTTACAAAAGAAACTGTATACAATTGCCTAAGTACACAATCTATAACATCACATTTCCATATACAATATGCAGTTTGTATTAAAATGCTGTGCTGACTAATCAGATCAGTTTGTTTTGCCTAATATTTTGTCAACAGTTGGTAAAGATATTAAATAGAAGAGGGCCTAGGATAGAGCCCTCGGGGGGGGGGGGGATTCCTGTTTTTACAGGCAAGAAGGGGGAGCAAGAAGTGAGCCATCAGACAGATTGAAGTCTGTTAGAAAGGTAGCTGGAGAACCACTGCACAGTGGCAGGAGAGAGGTTAAGTTCAGTTAGGTTTGTTAGTAGTTTACAGTGAAACACTGTATCAAATGCTTTGGATAGGTCTAGTTAGTTATCTCTGGCTTCAGCGACTGTATGAGTAAAAGATAAGAGGGCTGTCGCAGTGCTGTGGTGCGGCTAGAAACCATGTTGAGTAGGAGTTAAGCGGTTTTCTTGTATTAGGTATTTAAGAGTTGAGTGGATACATTTTTCTAGAATTTTGGAAAGAGGTGATAGAATGGCTGTTGGACAAAATTTAAAGGGGTCAGTGGAGTTACCTCCTTTGTGCAGTGGTATAATATAAAAGGATTTCCAGATATTAGATGGCAGTTAAATGGCAGGAAGTTACCTCCTCCCCATTACAGTTCCCCAGAGCTCCATTCTTTAGTCTCTTGCTATTCAGTATTTTCATAAATTACCTTCATACTGCAACCAAGCATGCTACTGTAATCAATATGTAGATGACTCAGCAGTCATATGTACCAGAGATGTAAACCAACTGCCACTCTTTAACACAAGAATCGCTCATTTACATTGAAGAATTGCTGTCAAACTCCCAGCTGTTTTAAATTAATACTTTCTCACCATACGCATCTCCCCATGACTTCATTTACTTCTACCACAATTTAGTTCATCACCCACACCAAGCTCCTTGGTGTTACCATAGATGAAAACATGAAATTTGACTACCACACAAAAGATGTAGTCCAGTAAGCCCATCAAAAGCTTGGCACACTCTAAAAAATCCACCCTTGTCTAATGGATTCTGCCAGAAAACTTATGGTTTCAGCTTGTGTACTTTCCAGTACTGCTCTGTGCCACACCTTTACTGATTTAACTTGCAGTCCACCCAACCAAATCATCTCAAACAATATTGCAAT